>NC_058080.1:72154374-72438544 GCF_014858855.1 Bufo gargarizans
TCAGCTAAAGACTTACAAAAGTCTCTGGCATATGCTGACATCCCTGTTAGCGAATCTACGATATGTAAAACACTAAACAAGAATGGATTTCATGGGAGGATACCACAGAGGAAGCCACTGCTGTCCAAAAAAACATTGCTGCACGTTTACAGTTTGCACAAGAGCCCCTGGATGTCCCACAGCAGTACTGGCAAAATATTCTGTGGACAGAAGAAACCAAAGTGGAGTTGTTTGGAAGAAACACACAACACTATGTGTGGAGAAAAAGAGGCACAGCACACCAACATCAAAACCTCATCCCAACTGTGAGGTATGGTGGTGGGGGCATCATGGTTTGGGGCTGCTTTGCTGCGTCAGGGCCTGGACGGATTGCTATCATCGAAGGAAAAATGAATTCCCAAGTTTATCAAGACATTTTGCAGGAGAACTTAAGGCCATCTGTCCACCAGCTGGAGCTCAACAGAAGATGGATGCTGCAACAGGACAACGACCCAAAGCATAGAAGTAAATCAACAACAGAATGGCTTAAACAGAAGAAAATCCGCCTTCTGGAGCGGCCCAGTCAGAGTCCTGACCTCAACCCGATGGAGATGCTGTGGCAGGACCTCAAGAAAGCGATTCACACCAGACATCCCGAGAATATTGCTGAACTGAAACCGTTCTGTAAAGAGGAATGGACAAGAATTACTCCTGACCGTTGTGCACGTCTGATCTGCAACTACAGGAAACGTTTGGTGGAAGTTATTGCTGCCAAAGGAGGTTCAACCAGTTATTAAATCCAAGGGTTCACATACTTTCTCCACCTGCGCTGTGAATGTTTACATGGTGTGTTCAATAAAAACATGGTAACATTTAACTCTTTGTGTGTTATTAGTTAGCAGACTGTGATTGTCTATTGTTGTGACTTAGATGAAGATCAGATCACATTTTATGACCACTTTGTGCAGAAATCCCTATCATTCCAAAGGGTTCACATACTTTTTCTTGCAACTGTAGATAGCAATAGCATCATAAAACATATACACATTGTCATATTCATTAAATGTCCTGGTGGTCTATGACAGTGATGACATTCATTATTAATGCCCCGGTGGTCTAGGGCAGTGATGACATCAATTATTAATGCCCCGGTGGTCTATGACAGTGATGAGATTTATTATAAATGTCCTGCTGGTCTAGGGCATTGACGACATTCATTATTAATGCCCCGGTGGTCTAGGGCAGTGATGAGATTCATTATAAATGTCCTGGTGGTCTAGGACAGTGATGAGATTCATTATAAATGTCCTGGTGGTCTAGGGCAGTGATGACATTTATTATTAATGCCCCGGTGGTCTAGGGCAGTGATGAGATTCATTATAAATGTCCTGGTGGTCTATGATTGTGATGAAATTCATTATAAATGTCCTGGTGGTCTAGGGCAGTGATGACATTCATTATTAATGCCCCGGTGGTATATGACAGTGATGAGATTTATTATAAATGTCCTGCTGGTCTAGGACTGTGATAAGATTCATTATAAATGTCCTGGTGGTCTAGGGCAGTGATGACATTTATTATTAATGCCCCAGTGGTCTATGACAGTGATGACATTTATTATAATTGCCCCAGTGGTTTATGATGAGATTCATTCTTAATGCCCTGGTTGTCTATGACTGTGATGAGATTCATTATACAGTAAATGCCCCAATGATCAAAGATAGTGATGAGACTCGTTATAAATGCCCTGGTGGTCTAGGGCAGTGAAGATGATTATTATAAATGCCCTGGTGGTCTAGGGCAGTGAAGAGGTTCATTATAAATGCCCTGGTGGTCTAGGGCAGTGAAGAGGTTCATTATAAATGCCCTGGTGGTCTAGGGCAGTGAAGATGATTATTATAAATGCCCTGGTGGTCTAGGGCAGTGAAGAGGTTCATTATAAATGTCCTGGTGGTCTAGGGCAGTGAATGGATTACTGGCAGTGAATCACAATCTTCTTTAGACTGCTTCAAGGATTCTTTGCCACCCTCTAAATCTGACCCTGACTGTTGCCTCATCTACCCTGGCTCCTCCCCCTGGCAGAGGCTCCTCCTCTAAGACTCTTGCTCTCACTGGTGGTTTAGTTACTTGTAGTCATTTCTGCATAAGCTGATTGAGCAAACTGAGCTGTAGTATAAATCATGGGGGCCAGTAGAAGTCACTGATCACAGCTGTGCACAAATTGAGCAGAGCTGCAGTGTAAAGCACAAGAAGGAAATGAAGTATCCTGACCCTCTGATGAGGCTGTGGATGGATTTCAGACCCCAATAGACGATGCAACTAACCTGGAGTCGCTGAGTGTCGCTGTGTCCTAATGGAGCAGAACCGACACTATAGGGTGAGAGATACAATACATACTGGGACCTGGCGGATTCTGTCCTTAAAGGGATAATTCCACGGCACTCACCGATGTGTTGAAAATCCATGCACGATGCGGGGAGACATACAAATTCGCACAAGCCGGCCTATGGCCGTTTCGCGTTGTGTAACGCTTTCTCATGGCGGATTCCGTTCAGAGAATCGGACTGATTGCAGTCGTGTCCTATTAGACATAAGCCCCACATTACAGGTCGGGGAGCGGGATGTGGAGGTTATACGGGAGCAGCGGATACAGTGCGATGCATCATGGGTTGTATACACAAGACGAGGAGGTGGCGCGCCATTCGTGTGCGTGTTCTCAGAGCCACAGCTGGACGGGGAGCAGAGGTTACTGCGAATATTAGGCGTCTGGGGGCTTCTGTGCAGTGAGTGCTCACATCCATTATCTGCCTGACCCCAAGACGTTCTCCGTCAGCGGACGGACGGCGCCTGTCAGAGAGAGAGGGCAAAGAAACGCAGAGAAGCGGCAAAGGGAAAATTGTGAAAAACAATCCGGGTCTCACCGTCTCCTGGCCACCCAATCCGGGCCCTGGGAGTTTTAATATTCTTGGCCTGGACCGTGCTTACAGAATTATCGCGGCAGATGAGAAGAAGCTTTACAGGGGGCTTGTGGAGGAGTAGTGTCCATAGATCCGGGGTGCAGCCGCTGGGGACACGGACACCGGGGTGCAGCCGCTGGGGACACGGACACTGGGGTTCAGCTGCTGGGGACACGGACACTGGGGTGCAGCCGCTGGGGACACGGACACCGGGGTGCAGCCGCTGGGGACACGGACACCGGGGTTCAGCTGCTGGGGACACGGACACTGGGGTTCAGCCGCTGGGGACACGGACACTGGGGTGCAGCCGCTGGGGACACGGACACTGGGGTGCAGCCGCTGGGGACACGGACACTGGGGTTCAGCCGCTGGGGACACGGACACTGGGGTTCAGCCGCTGGGGACACGGACACTGGGGTGCAGCCGCTGGGGACACGGACACCGGGGTGCAGCCGCTGGGGACACGGACACTGGGGTTCAGCTGCTGGGGACACGGACACTGGGGTGCAGCCGCTGGGGACATGGACACTGGGGTGCAGCCGCTGGGGACACGGACACCGGGGTTCAGCTGCTGGGGACACGGACACTGGGGTTCAGCCGCTGGGGACACGGACACTGGGGTGCAGCCGCTGGGGACACGGACACTGGGTGCAGCCGCTGGGGACACGGACACTGGGGTTCAGCCGCTGGGGACACGGACACTGGGGTTCAGCCGCTGGGGACACGGACACTGGGGTTCAGCCGCTGGGGACACGGACACTGGGGTGCAGCCGCTGGGGACACGGACACTGGGGTGCAGCCGCTGGGGACACGGACACTGGGGTTCAGCCGCTGGGGACACGGACACTGGGGTGCAGCCGCTGGGGACACGGACACTGGGGTGCAGTCGCTGGGGACACGGACACTGGGGTTCAGCCGCTGGGGACATGGACACTGTGGTTCAGCCGCTGGGGGCACAGACACCGGGGTGCAGCCGCTGGGGACACGGACATTTGGGTGCAGCCACTAGGGACATGGACACTGGGGTGCAGCCGCTAGGGACACGGACACTGGGGTGCAGCCGCTGGGGGCACAGACACCATTGTGCAGCCGCTGGGGACACGGACACTGTGATGCAACAGCTGGGGACACAGACTCCTCCGGGGTGCAGCCGCTGGGGACACGGACACTGGGGTTCAGCCGCTGGGGGCACAGACACTGGGGTGCAGCCGCTGAGGACACTGACATTGGTGTGGCAGCACAGAGGACACGGACACCAGGGTGCAGCCGTTGAGGACACAGACACTGGGGTGCAGCCGCTGGGGACACGGACACTGGGGTGCAGCCGCTGCGGACACGGACACTGGGGTGCAGCCGTTGAGGACACGGACACTGGGGTACAGCCGCTGGGGACACGGACACTGGGGTGCAGCCGCTGGGGACATGGACACTGGGGTGAAGTCGCTGGGGACATGGACACTGGGGTGCAGCCGCTGGGGACACGGACACTGGGGTGCAGCCGCTGGGGTCATGGACACTGGGGTGCAGCCATTGGGGACACTGACACTGGGGTGCAGCCGCTGGGGACACAGACTCCAGGGTGCAGCCGCTGGGGACACGGACACCGGGGTGCAGCCGCTGGGGACACAGACACCGGGGTGCAGCCGCTGGGGGCACAGACACCGGGGTGCAGCCACTGGGGACACTGACACTGGGGTGCAGCCGCTGGGGGCACAGACACTGGGGTGCAGTCACTGGGGACACGGACACTGGGGTGCAGCCACTGGGGACACGGACACTGGGGTGCAGCCACTGGGGACACTGACACTGGGGTGCAGCCGCTGGGGGCACAGACACCGGGGTGCAGCCACTGGGGACACAGACACTGGGGTGCAGTCACTGGGGACACGGACACTGGGGTGCAGCCACTAGGGACACGGACACTGGGGTGCAGCCGCTGGGGTCATGGACACTGGGGTGCAGCCATTGGGGACACTGACACTGGGGTGCAGCCGCTGGGGACACAGACTCCAGGGTGCAGCCATTGGGGACACAGACACCGGGGTGCAGCCGCTGGGGGCACAGACACCGGGGTGCAGCCACTGGGGACACTGACACTGGGGTGCAGCCGCTGGGGGCACAGACACTGGGGTGCAGTTACTGGGGACACGGACACTGGGGTGCAGCCACTGGGGACACGGACACTGGGGTGCAGCCACTGGGGACACTGACACTGGGGTGTAGCCGCTGGGGGCACAGACACCGGGGTGCAGCCACTGGGGACACAGACACTGGGGTGCAGTCACTGGGGACACGGACACTGGGGTGCAGCCACTGGGGACACGGACACTGTGATGCAGCCGCTGGGGACACGGACTCCGGGGTGCAGCCGCTGGGGACACGGACTCCGGGGTGCAGCCGTTGGGGACATGGACACACCGGGGTGCAGCCGCTGGGGACACGGACTTCAGTGTGCAGCCGCTGAGGACACTGACATTGGTGTGGCAGCACTGAGGACACGGACACTGGGATGCAGCCGCTGGGGACACAGACTCCTCCGGGGTGCAGTCACTGGGGACACGGACACCGGGGTGCAGCCGCTGGGGACACGAACACTGAGGTGCAGCCGCTGAGGACACAGACACTGGGGTGCAGCTTCTGAAGATGCGGATACTGGGGTGCAGCCGCTGAGGACACAGACACTGGGGTGCAGCTTCTGAAGATGCGGATACTGGGGTGCAGCCGCTGAGGACACAGACACTGGGGTGCAGCTTCCGAAGATGCGGATACTGGGGTGCAGCCGCTGGGGACACGGACACTGGGGTGAAGCTGCTGGGGACATGGACACTGGGGTGCACCTTCTGGGCCCCTTAGCAGTGGCCCCCATGGTGCACCAATCTACATAGTGGGGATCCCCATAGCTGGAGAGTGTTTCCCGGATCTCCCTCTAGTCATAATGGTCGTCTGTAGTCGATTATTGCTCAGGAGGAAGCTGCAGAGAAGTCGTCACGCCTATGTGATTATTTATGAACAGGTACCTGAGCCTCAGCTCAGTGTTCCAGGAAATCCAGGAGCAGACACAAAAGCCGGAGGCCGCGGGAGTCGCTCTCTGTAATCGGATCCGCAGCGATCTCAGCTGCTGTGTGCAAAAAGAGAAATAGAGGAATTTCAAGATGGATTAAATCTGAAAACAAACTTCTGTATCTGATTTCCTGGTACATTACCCCGGGGCGATACTCAGAGCAGATAAAGCCCCGCTTTCTCTTATTTGGAGATCTGGAACAGAGGCAAGGCCGCGGTTGGAGCGAGGAGCCGCGTTGCTTTTGTCGGATAATTGGCGGGGCATCACAAGGGGTGAAAAGCTGTGGTCAGCATAAAGGGTGACTCCGAGCGAAATGTGAGACCCCCCAGGACGAAGGGGGTGGCATGTGAAAAGTCCTGGATGAATCTTCTGCTGGGGCGGAGGGCCAGCTGAATCGTAGAATGATCTTTCTGACATGTGTTTCCATTTCTCACCATTTTTAAGATCTCAGCTTGCTGCCAGTGATTGGAAATAGTCATTGTTTTCATTTGGAAGCCTTAATCTTTTTTCTACATCCTTCTCGCACAATTGAGAACTTGTTACAATGTATCAGTCAATCTACAGTGAGCAAACACAGCATCAGCACTTACCTATACTGATACATTGTAACAAACCTACCAATGGTGAGGGTGTGAGGGTGTTCCGGCATATACAGGGTTCTTCCCTCAGCTCCACTCCCCCTGAGGCTCGGTCTTTTCCCTCCTGCCCCGAGTGAGGTCTCCGGGCGCCGGGGGGTTAGTGTTGCGCCTTGGAGTTCTTTGTTTTCTTACCTGCGTCTTCTCCTTCCCCCTCGTGGTTCTTTTGGTCGCGGGCACCATTTTCTCTGCCGCACAGTGCTTGTCCTTTTGCCTGTCCTCGGACCCGAGATCTCGCGAGATAACACGGGAGGGGGGGATTGTTTCCTCTGTGTTTCCTCAGTTTTTTTTCTATTCTCGCTACACATCGGGCGACCACGCCCCCTGTCTTCCCGCGTCTCGCTCTTTCTCACGGGAGTTTGGCCGCAGTCTCCGTCCTGCGGATCTCCGGTTTGCGCCCACGCCTGCTCCCAGTTTTTTTCTGTATTCTACCCCAATATTCAGTGAGGGGGTCCTTTGTGGTTCCTCCTCATGTTTTCCCCTCTAGTCCACCGGCTTGTTTTTCTGCGGGGCGACTTATCCCCATGAGCATAGATAACATGTCACAGGTGGATCCACAATCTCTCGATGTGGAATGGCAGGGCGATCTTCGGGCCCTAGCCGGACCTCATTATAGAATCGGATGCCAATCTTCACGGCTTGGGGGGCTTATTGCAACGGCGTCTCCACTGGAGGCCCTTGGTCTCTGGACGAATCACGACTCCACATCAACGCCTTAGAGCTCCTGGCGGGATCTTTGGCGATACGGAGCTTCGTCAACGGCACAATCAGAGCCTGTATCAGACTCCGTATGGAAAATGAGTTGGCGGTCCGATACGTCAATTGCATGGGCGGCATGCGTTCCTCCGTACTGACACACTTAGCGAAAGATTTCTGGTATCATTGTTTGGCCAGGGACGTCATGGTGGTCGTGGAATACCTCCCGGGCCTCCACAATGTTTGGGCAGACTGGAGCTCACGTTTCATGTCCGACTCCAGCGGTTGGAAATTTGACGTGACAATTTTCTCTGCCGTTTTATCCCGATGGGGCCCCTTCTCTATCGACCTCTTCGCGTCACGATTGAACGCACAACTACCCAGATTTTTCAGCTGGCGACCGAACCCGGAGTCGGGAGCGGTGGACGCTTTCCTCCAGCAGTGGTCAGGGTCCCTTATGTATGCGTTCCCGCCGTTCGTGCTGATTCCGAGGGTTCTATTTCAGATTCGGCGTCAATCAGCCGAACTGGTTCTTGGTCCTGGTTCCCCCACCTGTTAGAGCTGCTCGTCGACGAGCCGGCCCTCCTGCCCGCTCACCCTTACCTTCTCAGAGAGCCAGCGGGTCAGCTTCACCCATTACTTCAGGAGGGAGTCTTACAACTCCTCGCCTGCAGGGTGTCGGGGGTCCCTGGGACGTCTCGGGCGTTTCGGAGACGACTAGATTCTTACTGGAGAGTGCATGGGCTCCCGGAACTAGACAAGCCTATCGGGCGTCCTGGGACACCTGGACTCGTTGGTGCTTCGCTCGGGATCTGGATCCCATTGAGGCACCTGTAACTGCAGTTTTGCTTTTTCTGTCGTCTTTGTTCGAAGAGAGTAAAGCGTACCGCACTAATAATCTTTACAGATCCGCAATCTTATCTAGACATTGTGGTTTTGATGGGTGTCCAGCGGGGCAGCACCCTCTGGTCTGTAGACTGCTCCGAGGTTCTCGTCTCTCCCGTCCACCGAGACCTTGTTTTTCCGCGACTTGGGATGTGTCAACTGTCCTAAATTTTTTCGTTAACTGGCCGTCTAACGGACAATTGTTCTTGCGACAGTTATCAGCGAAGCCGGTCACCTGGTTTTGCCTGATTTCTTGCAAGAGTGTTAGATGTACGGGCCTTAGACCATGACGCCCGTTCGTTTACTCCGGAGTGGGTTACGTTTAACATCTACCGTCGTACAAAAACCAACATCCGTTCAGTGTCTTATCCGTTTTTCTCCTCTTCACCGCAGTTGTGTCCAGTGGTTTGCCTGCAGGAATACGAATCGCGCATGTTCAACTTGCGTCCTTCAGTTTCCCCTCACCTGTTTATTTCATTCCGCAGGCCTTTCACCCCTGTTGCCAACGTTACACTCTCACGGTGGGTTTAGTGGATATTGTCCCTCTCTGGGATTAATACTTCTATTTTCACAGCGCACTCAGTTCGGAGCGCGGCGGCCACTTCCATGACAGTTTCTGGAGCTTGTTTGGAGGACGTCATGAAATTGGCAGATTGGTCTAGGGTCTCCACCTTCCGAGAATTCTATTTTCGGCCACCGTCTCATGCTTTCTCTTCTGTGGTGGCTCAACTTTAAACTTGCAATAGGAGCCTCCGTGTCCTGATGTAAAATTTCATGATTTTCCGATTCCATGACGTAAAGTCATGATTTTATGAAGGACACAGAGGCGAGTATTGCCCCACAGCTCTTATTTGCCCCCCCTGGTTTGTCGGGAGGTATTTTTGGTGATCTGTGTATTGCCTCGACTTTTTATGACTTCTGTTTTGATCAGTGACGATGTTTATGTGTGATGATGATCCCTGTCGGCTTCTCAATGCTTCTTTATCGAACATTTTTTCCATAGGTTGAAGATGTCAAGCCTTGGAGAACATGCTCCAGCGCTTCTTTGATTCCAAGGCCGTTCTTCCTCTTACACGATGTTGTTGTTCCAGTTAAAAGAGTCACCGACGAAAGTTTTTTCCAGTTGTCCCGGTTGTTTTCGCCAAGATGTTCATTCACCAAGTTGGACACAGTTTTGGATGCTGGCAGTACACAAAGAAAGAGGAGGATCCCAGTGGGAAGACGCCATATATACACTGGGACTGAGGGGAGGGGCTGTTGTCATGGTTTTTCTGTGTCCTCAATGTTTTTTTTCTTTGCTGCTATGGTAGATTCAGTAAAGAGAGAGATAAGCAATACTCGCCTCCGTGTCCTTCATAAAATATGAAATTATCCTGCAAGCTCCAGATTTAAAGTGCAGAAGATTTATTCCTGCCAATGATTGCTAAAACCTGCTGTATACTGCTTGGATACAATCTTCAGTAAAGAAACGTTTGAACTTCATCTAAAGGTCTGGACATAATTTCTGCTGCAAAATTCCTCTATTACTCCTACTATCACTACACTCAAATTTATTGCAAGTAAGCCAGGAGACCAGCCGTACCCAGGTAGGAGACGCCGTTGACACAATTATCACCACCTTACAGAGACATTATAGGCCATTACACCACTCTAGCATTCCTAATCTGGGACGTGCATTATAACACCTTTGAAGGGCCCTGGGGTAGTACCCTACACGCTGCAATTGGCGTCACAAACAAATACAGACTATTATCCACCTGACCCAGCCACAAGTGGCGTCAGCGTACCCAAATCCTGCTCTATTGCAGATGCCGCTCCTGAGATCCAGCTTCTGCTCTTCCTGCTGCTCTGTGACCCAAAGTGACACGGCGTGAAGTCACGGAGCACGCCTGTGTCCTCACCCTGTGCACAGGTCACAGCAGACCGGTGAGTACATAGCCCGCATTCACCGCTCCCTGGTCCTCCTGAATTAATAATGGAAGAGCTCATTAGTATTTGCCCCATAGGAAGCACTTTGGGGCGAAAAATATGATAAGTACCTAATGCTCCCAGCGTTAGTTACTGATCATTATGTACCCGGTCAGCGACAGTGAGCAGGGCTTGCCCATTGGCCCACCAGAAAATTTCCCTCAAGTGTCTATGGCCAGCTCGCCCCTGCCATTTACTGATAGCAAGGAGAGAACTAAACATGCAGGGGCGTAGCTAAAGGCTCATGGGCCCTGGTGCAAGCAAGAATTCAGCTTGGGTCCCCCTTCTCTCAAAGCTTTGTGACCAGGGGACAGGGAAGCACATAGCCTTGTGCTATCTGAGGCAAAAATTGAAATGGCACCCCCACCACCACCGCCATGCCAAATTCTTGACCAGCATGCATTTTCTATAATACTGGTGTCTTCTTATGCGGCTCAACTGTCTTTGGGCCACCACAGACTCCTGGGCCCAGTAGCGACTGCTACCTCTGCACCCCTTATAGCTACGCCCCTGTAAACATGTTCCCCTAAGGCAGGCATGTCCAAACTGCGGCCCTCCAACTATTCCAAAACTACAACTCCCAGCATGCCTGGATAGCTTGCAGATATTAGGGCATGCTGGGAGTTGTAGTTTTGCAACAGCTGGAGGGCCGCAGTTTGGACATTCGCACAATACAGAACCTGCTGCAATTTCTCCCGAACAAAGAGATGATGGGTGAAAAAAAATGAACGGTTAGGATTCAGTCCGGATGCTCTGCGTTCAGAGACGAAAAAATCACTTGTGAAAGAGACCTAAATGTTTCAAAATGTAGATAAGCTGAGATTCACGACCCATTAATTTCAATGGTTCTGTGCACATGAGCGTCGTTTTTCACCCATCATCTCTGCATGTTCTGCTTTTTTCATGCAGCTCTGGTCCCTCAGAAGAGAATGGAGTGGTAGTCATTCTCACTGGGGTCCTACATTTATCACCTATGATCTATTTTTATAACTTTGGTTCAGAATCACGAGAGACAAAACTTCTGAGAGGTTCACAAAGTTTCTAGCTCCAGTGTGAGATGGGATTTGCTTGTGATGGTAGTAAATGGTGCTTCAGTGGTCAAGGAACCACAGGGGGTGATTTCCAGCATTTGGAGAGCAGAGGGTCATGATGAATGGACAGTCAGGAAATGTCAGCAGGGGTTCATCAAGAGACATGGGGACAACCAGGCAGCCCATGGTCACTGTGATGATTCAATTATCAGACCTTTCTATAATGTAATTAAGACTGGACAAGACTGGGAATACACAGAATGGTAGAGCAAGAAGACAACACGCCTAAAATCAGTAAAAATATGAACAGTGACAAAATGATAAACAACACACCATATCCCACCTTGTGCACTCCATCCCGCCTGAGGAAGAGTAAAGACCACCCCCACCGGAGTAGACCGTCGAACCCTGCACCATAGATACCCCTTCTGGAGTGTACGGCCTCCAGCCTTTGTCCTCAAGCTACCCAGAGCAATGGCAACGCCACCTGCAAGATGTCTTAATTGATGGATACAAAGTATCAGGATTCCGAGACACCAGGACATTCCTGACTATCGCTGACCCCCGTGCGATTCGACCCGAGGCCATTCACTGGGGCCCAGGAATCCCCATTGTCCTAGCAGGGGGTACTCTCAAATATATACAGCGAGCTTCTGTGCGGTTGGATTATGGTTATGGGGAAAAACTGTGCTAGATTGGAGTTATGGGAGGACTTCCCGCAGATATCCTCCTGGGAAATGACATTGGGGCGTTACAGTGCCATTTTGTGCGAGCCATCACCCGACTACAGACCATTCGAGCACCACAACCTACCTTGGGAGGTTCTTGGGACAGAGGAGTTTAGAAGGGTGACCCTACATTGGCAGACCTTAGGTTAAGGACAGAAACTGGGCATGTGGGATACAATGGAGATAGCTTCACCCGGGAAAAGGGATTGTATTATCGCGTAACAAAGGTTAGAGGCAAGGGCATCCCTGACGTGGCGACCAGACAACTCATTGTTCCCCAGAAGTACCGGGCATAGATACTCCAAATGGCCCATGACAACCCCTTGACTGGGCATCAAGGGAGGAAAAGGACTGAAAAGTGACTCACCCAAAGCTTTTACTGGCCTGGCATCTCCTAGTCGGTAGCCTATTATTGCCGCACCTGCGATGTGTGCCAGCGAATGCACCATCCAGGACCTCAACATAAGGTGCCCCTGCAACCACTGGCCATAATTGAAGAACCTTTTTAATGTGTATCTGTGGACATCATCGGACCTCTGGCCCATCCCTGTCGGTCGGGGGAAAAATACATCCTGACAGTGGTGGACTATGCCACTCAGTATCCTGAAGTCATGGCCCTGTCCAGTATCACAGCAGTAAAGGTAGGTAAGGCCCTGGTTACCATCTTTACCCGGGTAGGGTTCCCCAGTGAAATATTATCGGACCAAGGGACTCAGTTTATGTCGGACCTGGTCCAGTCCCTCAGGCATACCTGTGGCGTTCGAGCCATTCGCACTACCCCATACCACCCACAGACCAACGGACTATGCAAACGCTTTAATGGAACCCTAAAAGATATGCTGCAGGCTTTTGCTGACTTTGAAAAGGACTGGGAATAATACCTGCCACATCTCCTCTTCGCCTATCGGGAAGTTCCCCAAGAGTCCACAGGGTTCTCCCCTTTTGAACTACTGTTTGTCTGGAAGGTCCGTGGGCCTCTCGCTCTTCTGAAGGAACACTGGGAGGGATATATTTCAGACACCGGAGTGCCTGTCATTCCCTATGTGCTTCTAGAGTTCCGAGACCGTCTTGCCCAGCTAGCTACCTTGGCTAAAGAACACCAGCGAATGGCCCAGTCCCGACAATAGACCTGGTATGACCGTAAAGCCAGGACCTGGGAATTTATGGAAGGACAACAGGTGCTGATGATTATTGCTTCCCCTGCCAACAAGCTTCAATCAGCGTGGGAAGGCCCTTATAAGGTTGTCAGGAAAATTTATGACACTAACTACCTCATTGCCCTGGACCCTAGTAATCGGCGACAGAAGACTGTCCACATCAACATGTTGAAAGAATATCATGACCGATCCCTGTCGGTTCTAGCCGTCTGCCACCCCCCTAGTGATAACTCCGAGGACAAGTATCTTCCTGATCTTCTACAGGTCGCTCAAGCAGGAGGATCCCTGGAACAAGTGCCCATGGGCTCCCATTTATCGCTTAGACAAAAGGACAATATTCTCTCCGTGCTAAGACCGAGGGTTTCTGCTTTTTCTTCAAAGCCTGGGTGGACTACTCTCACCAGCCACCATGTGGAAACGTCCCATCCAGCAGGCTGCCTACCGGGTTCCAGAGGCTGTGCACAGCATAGTAAGGAACGAACTGGAGGAGATGAAACTGGGGGTTATTCAGCCATCTCACAGCTCCTGGGCCTCTCCTGTAGTCCTGGTCCCCAAGAAGGATGGTACAACGCGGTTCTGCATTGATTACAGGAGATTAAACGATGCCACTAAGAGTGATGCTTTACCCCATGCCCAGGATTGATGATCTATTCGATCGGTTGGCCAGTGTCCAATTTGTAACCACATTAGACTTGAGCAAGGGATACTGGCAGATACCCCCTAACGGAGGACGCTTGGGAGCGCTCGCCCTTCATTATTCCATTTGGACTTTTTGAGTTCCTGGGAATGCCCTTCGGGATGAAGAACGCCCTAGCCACTTTCCACAGACTGATAGATTGACTATTAGAACAATGTCAGGACTTTGCCTGTGCTTACTTAGATGACATTGCCATTTTCAGCAAAACCTAGGAGGAACATCTTAAGCACTTGGGCAAAGTGCTAGACCGTATCCAGACTGCAGGACTGACCATTCGGCCTGATAAATGTCTAGTACCTCAGGCACCGAGTAGGGGGTGTGATTCTAAGGCCCGAGCCGACCAAGGTGGAAGCCATTCGCAATTGGGGTAAACCCCAGATTAAGAAGCAGGTACTTGCTTTTTTGGGAACTGCTGGTTACTATAAAAAAAAAAAATCACATTTCAATACCTGGGCCAAGCCCCTCACCGACCTAACCTGCAAGAACATGCCTAGGAATGTGACGTGGATGACTGCCTGCGAGAATGGCTTTGTAGCATTAAAGACTGCCCTCACCACCGCTCCTGATCTTGGCCGCCCCGGGCTATAAGCGCAGGTTCCTCGTGCAGACAGATGCGTCCACATTTAGAATTGGGGCAGTTCTCAGCCAGGTAAATGCTGCTGGGGAAGAACATCCAGTTGCTTTTGCCAGCCGGAAACTACTGGATCGGGAAGTTGCCTATGCCACCATTGAAAAGGAGTGCCTTGCCATTGTATGGGCACTCAAACAATGGCAGCTATACCTGTATGGCAGAGACTTTACAATTGTTACAGACCACAACCCCCTCACATGGCTGAATCAGGGGACAATCGACGATTGCTGAGGTGGAGCTTGTCCTTACAACCCTACAACTTCTCCATCCAATACAGACGGGGAAGCCAACACCAGAACGCTGATGGACTGTGAAGAAGAACCATAGACTCCCTCAGGCCGACCTACACCTACTGCTGTACAAGGAACTGTCAACGGTTGAGCAAGGTGGACTAAAGTGAGGTGGCCAGAGGTCTGTGTAGACCTCATGGGGTGCTCACTTATCAAAAGGGGGGAGAGGTTGTGATGGTGGGATATGGTGTGTTGTTTATCATTTTGTCACTGTTCATATTTTTACTGATTTTAGGAGTGTTGCCTTGTTGCTCTACCATTCTGTGTATTCCCAGTCTTGTCCAGTCTTAATTACATTACAGCAGGGGCGTTGCTAGGTTAAAACATTTGGGGCCTGTGCCCCTGATGTTTTGTCCCAGGCCCCGAATGTCCTGCCTGCCAGGCAGATACAATTGTATTGCCATCCTCAAGACAGCAATACAATTGAATCTATTACACTGGAAGATCTGAAGGACCTGTGGTGACAGGGTTAGTCCTGAATATTCATGAGCTTCTGACTCTCCCCGCCCACCTGCTGCTGAGTGACAGTTATTTTCCATATGAATCAGCAGCAGGTGGGCAGGGGAGTGGCTATAGCTCTGAATAAAAAAAACGCTGGACTCAATGACATCAGGCTGAACTCAAATGAGCTCATTAGCATGCGGCATCTTTGTGTATATTATGAGGTAACCATCTGTCACACCAGTAAGTGAATACATCTAAGGTACTTTTTAGTAGTTAATGGTTGTATATAATTAGTTAGATTATAATCAAATATCCACATGACAGGTTCCCTTTAACTGGGACTGTTTGTTAGGGCTGAAGGGAGGGATGTTATTTACATGGAACTGTGTTTTGGAGGTAGATGGGGAGGGGGTCATGTTATTTACATGGGACTGTATGTTGAGGGGGCAATGTAATTTACATGGGACTGTATGTTGAAGGTGGCTGGTGGGGGGGAATTATGTTATTTACATGGGACTAAATGTTGAGGGGGTGATATTTAAATGAGATTGCATGTTTGAGGTGGCTGGGGAGGAGGTGATGTTATTTACATGGGACTGTATTTTGGAGGGGGTTGGAGAGATGGTGAGATGTTATTTACATGGGATTCTATGGCGGAGAGAGGGAAATAGTGTTTTTTACATGGGACTGTATGTTGGAGGGGCTGAAGTGAGAGGAGTGATGTTATTTACATAGGACTGTATTTTGGAGGGGGCAGGAGAGATGGTGTGATGTTATTTACATGGGCCTGTATGGTGGACAGAGGAATATAATTACAGGGAGCACTGCAGGGAGCATTATAAATACTGGGGGTACTTCAGCGTGACCATTATAACAGTAGGGGGCAGTATAAATACTGGGGGCACTGAAGGGGTATTATAAATCCAGGGGATATTAGGCATTCTTATTACTACTGGGGTCTCTATAGGAGGGACTTATAGATCCGCCTTATTTCTACTAAGAGCACTATGGGGGCCTTATTACTACTGAGGGGTCTATAGATACCTTTATTACCACTGGGGGAACAATAGGGGGGCTTATTTCTACTGGGGGCTCTGTGAAGGTATTATTAATACTGGGCGGCTCTTCTACTAATGGGGGCATTCATGGGGAGCGTTATCACTATTGGGGGCAGTATTACTAATGGGGGCATTCTAGAAGGGAATTACTATTGGTGGGACTAAGAGGAGCACTATTACTATGGGGGCACTCATTCTTCTTCAGGATAGTATTTGGGGGTATTGGGGGGCACAGCGAGCAGCAGGATAACACTGTGGGGCTCCAGGTTGGGGGATGATGATAGAAATGTGAGGAAGCTAAGATGTCCGTGTGTCACACTCTGCAGAGACGAGGCGGCTGAGAGAAGTGTCCGGGGCGATGGAGAAGATGATGACCGTGTAAGAGATGGCTCAGGGGGGATGAGAAGATGCTTTCATGAAATCAACTGTGTCTGGTCTCATTATGAATGCAGTATGGTGTACTCATCCTTATACTTCTAATTGATTTGGCGCCACACAAGGAAGATGAGAATCGCATGAATTGCGAAGACAACTGAGAAGGTCTACATCGGAGGAGACGTCACCTGGAGGCCCTGGATGTGACAGGTATGTGCTGCTGTATAGCAAGTATGTGGGGGGGGGGGGGGGGGGGTGACTTAGAGAACGGGGCCATATTCATTGGGGCTTGGGTCCCGGATCTTTTGAGACCCTAGCAACGCCCCTGCCTTACAGCAAGGTCTGATAACTGAATCAGCTCAGTGACCATCTGGTTGTCCTCATGCGTGTTCCTGGACAATTTTTTGCCCTTTGTGTGGTGGAGTGTTTTATGGACCTTTCGGTTTGCATATAATAAGGTCCTTGGGCTGTTCACTCATCCCTCGCTCTGTTGATTTTGTGATACCGGAGTGGGACCCCGTGATAGGCGCAGTCTCGTGTTCAGTGTCAGAAAGCCTTGACATGGACAGGTAACCTCACATTGGCCGCCTACAGGAAAACCTATGACAGGGATGTCTGCTGAGGGTCTGTTCCTGTCTCGGATGTTTTCAAGCTTCTCCTGTGATGCTCCTTCATAGACGGCATCATCCTCCTCCTCTGTTCATACCACTGCTCTTACCATCTCTTGCATGTTTGACTCAGGTCGTCCGGAGAATCTCTAAGAAATCTGGAGACTATTCCCGTTAGACACACAAACGCTGAAGCCGCGCACACAGGATCCTATTAGAAGTACTTCCCAAGGGAATTCAATTACTTCCCTATTGTTTCCTGATATTGTGCTCAGTGCCCTCTGCCCCAGGGTCTGTCTGTCACATACACTTCACATGCCGTCCGTCCATCCGCTGCTCCATCTTCACTAAGGCTACTTTCACATTAGCGATTTTTACGGATCCGTCATGCATCTGCAAAAACACTTCCTTTACAATAATACAAGATCCGTCATGAACACCATTTAAAGTCAATGGGGGACGGATCAGTTTTCTATTGTGTCAGAGAAAATGGATCTGTCCCCATTGACTTACATTGTGTGTCAGCGTTTTCTTCCGCTATTGAGATCCTATGATGAATCTCAATAGCAGAATTGAAAATGCAGATGTGAAAGTAGCCTAACCGCACATCAGCAGCGATCAGGTAGAACAGACCTGCAGTATCTGCCTCCCCACAGCCGGAAATGGCTGATAACAGGGAGCAATAGACTGTATTCTCCTGTCCTACAGTCATCCTCTCCCCTGAAATGGCTGATAACAGGAGGCAATAGACTGTATTCTCCTGTCCTACAGTCATCCTCTCCCCTGAAATGGCTGATAACAGGGGGCAATAGATTGTATTCTCCTGTCCTACAGTCATCCTCTCCCCTGAAATGGCTGATAACAGGGGGCAATAGACTGTATTCTCCTGTCCTACAGTCATCCTCTCCCCTGAAATGGCTGATAACAGGGAGCAATAGACTGTATTCACCTGTCCTACAGTCATCCTCTCCCCTGAAATGGCTGATAACAGGGGGCAATAGACTGTATTCTCCTGTCCTACAGTCATCCTCTCCCCTGAAATGGCTGATAACAGGGGGCAATAGACTGTATTCTCCTGTCCTACAGTCATCCTCTCCCCTGAAATGGCTGATAACAGGGAGCAATAGACTGTATTCTCCTGTCCTACAGTCATCCTCTCCTCTGAAATGGCTGATAACAGGGGGCAATAGACTGTATTCTCCTGTCCTACAGTCATCCTCTCCCCTGAAATGGCTGATAACAGGGGGCAATAGACTGTATTCTCCTGTCCTACAGTCATCCTCTCCCCTGAAATGGCTGATAACAGGGGGCAATAGACTGTATTCTCCTGTCCTACAGTCATCCTCTCCCCTGAAATGGCTGATAACAGGGAGCAATAGACTGTATTCTCCTGTCCTACAGTCATCCTCTCCCCTGAAATGGCTGATAACAGGGGGCAATAGACTGTATTCTCCTGTCCTACAGTCATCCTCTCCTCTGAAATGGCTGATAACAGGGGGCAATAGACTGTATTCTCCTGTCCTACAGTCATCCTCTCCCCTGAAATGGCTGATAACAGGGGGCAATAGACTGTATTCTCCTGTCCTACAGTCATCCTCTCCCCTGAAATGGCTGATAACAGGGGGCAATAGACTGTATTCTCCTGTCCTACAGTCATCCTCTCCCCTGAAATGGCTGATAACAGGGGGCAATAGACTGTATTCTCCTGTCCTACAGTCATCCTCTCCCTGAAATGGCTGATAACAGGGGGCAATAGACTGTATTCTCCTGTCCTACAGTCATCCTCTCCCCTGAAATGGCTGATAACAGGGGGCAATAGACTGTATTCTCCTGTCCTACAGTCATCCTCTCCCCTGAAATGGCTGATAACAGGGGGCAATAGACTGTATTCTCCTGTCCTACAGTCATCCTCTCCCCTGAAATGGCTGATAACAGGGAGCAATAGACTGTATTCTCCTGTCCTACAGTCATCCTCTCCCCTGAAATGGCTGATAACAGGGGGCAATAGACTGTATTCTCCTGTCCTACAGTCATCCTCTCCCCTGAAATGGCTGATAACAGGGGGCAATAGACTGTATTCTCCTGTCCTACAGTCATCCTCTCCCCTGAAATGGCTGATAACAGGGGGCAATAGACTGTATTCTCCTGTCCTACAGTCATCCTCTCCCCTGAAATGGCTGATAACAGGGGGCAATAGACTGTATTCTCCTGTCCTACAGTCATCCTCTCCCCTGAAATGGCTGATAACAGGGGCAATAGACTGTATTCTCCTGTCCTACAGTCATCCTCTCCCCTGAAATGGCTGATAACAGGGGGCAATAGACTGTATTCTCCTGTCCTACAGTCATCCTCTCCCCTGAAATGGCTGATAACAGGGAGCAATAGACTGTATTCTCCTGTCCTACAGTCATCCTCTCCCCTGAAATGGCTGATAACAGGGGGCAATAGACTGTATTCTCCTGTCCTACAGTCATCCTCTCCCCTGAAATGGCTGATAACAGGGGGCAATAGACTGTATTCTCCTGTCCTACAGTCATCCTCTCCCCTGAAATGGCTGATAACAGGGGCAATAGACTGTATTCTCCTGTCCTACAGTCATCCTCTCCCTGAAATGGCTGATAACAGGGGCAATAGACTGTATTCTCCTGTCCTACAGTCATCCTCTCCCTGAAATGGCTGATAACAGGGGGCAATAGACTGTATTCTCCTGTCCTACAGTCATCCTCTCCCCTGAAATGGCTGATAACAGGGAGCAATAGACTGTATTCTCCTGTCCTACAGTCATCCTCTCCCCTGAAATGGCTGATAACAGGGGGCAATAGACTGTATTCTCCTGTCCTACAGTCATCCTCTCCCCTGAAATGGCTGATAACAGGGGGCAATAGACTGTATTCTCCTGTCCTACAGTCATCCTCTCCCCTGAAATGGCTGATAACAGGGGGCAATAGACTGTATTCTCCTGTCCTACAGTCATCCTCTCCCCTGAAATGGCTGATAACAGGGGGCAATAGACTGTATTCTCCTGTCCTACAGTCATCCTCTCCCTGAAATGGCTGATAACAGGGGAGCAATAGACTGTATTCTCCTGTCCTACAGTCATCCTCTCCCCTGAAATGGCTGATAACAGGGGGCAATAGACTGTATTCTCCTGTCCTACAGTCATCCTCTCCCCTGAAATGGCTGATAACAGGAGGCAATAGACTGTATTCTCCTGTCCTACAGTCATCCTCTCCCCTGAAATGGCTGATAACAGGGGGCAATAGACTGTATTCTCCTGTCCTACAGTCATCCTCTCCCCTGAAATGGCTGATAACAGGGAGCAATAGACTGTATTCTCCTGTCCTACAGTCATCCTCTCCCCTGAAATGGCTGATAACAGGGGGCAATAGACTGTATTCTCCTGTCCTACAGTCATCCTCTCCCCTGAAATGGCTGATAACAGGGGGCAATAGACTGTATTCTCCTGTCCTACAGTCATCCTCTCCCTGAAATGGCTGATAACAGGGGGCAATAGACTGTATTCTCCTGTCCTACAGTCATCCTCTCCCCTGAAATGGCTGATAACAGGGGGCAATAGACTGTATTCTCCTGTCCTACAGTCATCCTCTCCCCTGAAATGGCTGATAACAGGGGGCAATAGACTGTATTCTCCTGTCCTACAGTCATCCTCTCCCCTGAAATGGCTGATAACAGGGAGCAATAGACTGTATTCTCCTGTCCTACAGTCATCCTCTCCCCTGAAATGGCTGATAACAGGGGCAATAGACTGTATTCTCCTGTCCTACAGTCATCCTCTCCCCTGAAATGGCTGATAACAGGGGGCAATAGACTGTATTCTCCTGTCCTACAGTCATCCTCTCCCCTGAAATGGCTGATAACAGGGGCAATAGACTGTATTCTCCTGTCCTACAGTCATCCTCTCCCCTGAAATGGCTGATAACAGGGAGCAATAGACTGTATTCTCCTGTCCTACAGTCATCCTCTCCCCTGAAATGGCTGATAACAGGGAGCAATAGACTGTATTCTCCTGTCCTACAGTCATCCTCTCCCCTGAAATGGCTGATAACAGGGAGCAATAGACTGTATTCTCCTGTCCTACAGTCATCCTCTCCCCTGAAATGGCTGATAACAGGGGGCAATAGACTGTATTCTCCTGTCCTACAGTCATCCTCTCCCCTGAAATGGCTGATAACAGGGGCAATAGACTGTATTCTCCTGTCCTACAGTCATCCTCTCCCCTGAAATGGCTGATAACAGGGAGCAATAGACTGTATTCTCCTGTCCTACAGTCATCCTCTCCCCTGAAATGGCTGATAACAGGGGCAATAGACTGTATTCTCCTGTCCTACAGTCATCCTCTCCCCTGAAATGGCTGATAACAGGGGCAATAGACTGTATTCTCCTGTCCTACAGTCATCCTCTCCCCTGAAATGGCTGATAACAGGGAGCAATAGACTGTATTCTCCTGTCCTACAGTCATCCTCTCCCCTGAAATGGCTGATAACAGGGGGCAATAGACTGTATTCTCCTGTCCTACAGTCATCCTCTCCCCTGAAATGGCTGATAACAGGGGGCAATAGACTGTATTCTCCTGTCCTACAGTCATCCTCTCCCCTGAAATGGCTGATAACAGGGGGCAATAGACTGTATTCTCCTGTCCTACAGTCATCCTCTCCCCTGAAATGGCTGATAACAGGGGCAATAGACTGTATTCTCCTGTCCTACAGTCATCCTCTCCCCTGAAATGGCTGATAACAGGGGCAATAGACTGTATTCTCCTGTCCTACAGTCATCCTCTCCCCTGAAATGGCTGATAACAGGGGGCAATAGACTGTATTCTCCTGTCCTACAGTCATCCTCTCCCCTGAAATGGCTGATAACAGGGGGCAATAGACTGTATTCTCCTGTCCTACAGTCATCCTCTCCCCTGAAATGGCTGATAACAGGGGGCAATAGACTGTATTCTCCTGTCCTACAGTCATCCTCTCCCCTGAAATGGCTGATAACAGGGGGCAATAGACTGTATTCTCCTGTCCTACAGTCATCCTCTCCCCTGAAATGGCTGATAACAGGGGCAATAGACTGTATTCTCCTGTCCTACAGTCATCCTCTCCCCTGAAATGGCTGATAACAGGGAGCAATAGACTGTATTCTCCTGTCCTACAGTCATCCTCTCCCCTGAAATGGCTGATAACAGGGGAGCAATAGACTGTATTCTCCTGTCCTACAGTCATCCTCTCCCCTGAAATGGCTGATAACAGGGGGCAATAGACTGTATTCTCCTGTCCTACAGTCATCCTCTCCCCTGAAATGGCTGATAACAGGGAGCAATAGACTGTATTCTCCTGTCCTACAGTCATCCTCTCCCCTGAAATGGCTGATAACAGGGAGCAATAGACTGTATTCTCCTGTCCTACAGTCATCCTCTCCCCTGAAATGGCTGATAACAGGGAGCAATAGACTGTATTCTCCTGTCCTACAGTCATCCTCTCCCCTGAAATGGCTGATAACAGGGAGCAATAGACTGTATTCTCCTGTCCTACAGTCATCCTCTCCCCTGAAATGGCTGATAACAGGGGGCAATAGACTGTATTCTCCTGTCCTACAGTCATCCTCTCCCTGAAATGGCTGATAACAGGGGGCAATAGACTGTATTCTCCTGTCCTACAGTCATCCTCTCCCCTGAAATGGCTGATAACAGGGGGCAATAGACTGTATTCTCCTGTCCTACAGTCATCCTCTCCCTGAAATGGCTGATAACAGGGAGCAATAGACTGTATTCTCCTGTCCTACAGTCATCCTCTCCCCTGAAATGGCTGATAACAGGGGGCAATAGACTGTATTCTCCTGTCCTACAGTCATCCTCTCCCCTGAAATGGCTGATAACAGGGAGCAATAGACTGTATTCTCCTGTCCTACAGTCATCCTCTCCCTGAAATGGCTGATAACAGGGAGCAATAGACTGTATTCTCCTGTCCTACAGTCATCCTCTCCCCTGAAATGGCTGATAACAGGGGGCAATAGACTGTATTCTCCTGTCCTACAGTCATCCTCTCCCCTGAAATGGCTGATAACAGGGGGCAATAGACTGTATTCTCCTGTCCTACAGTCATCCTCTCCCCTGAAATGGCTGATAACAGGAGGCAATAGACTGTATTCTCCTGTCCTACAGTCATCCTCTCCCCTGAAATGGCTGATAACAGGGGGCAATAGACTGTATTCTCCTGTCCTACAGTCATCCTCTCCCCTGAAATGGCTGATAACAGGGGGCAATAGACTGTATTCTCCTGTCCTACAGTCATCCTCTCCCCTGAAATGGCTGATAACAGGGGCAATAGACTGTATTCTCCTGTCCTACAGTCATCCTCTCCCCTGAAATGGCTGATAACAGGGGGCAATAGACTGTATTCTCCTGTCCTACAGTCATCCTCTCCCCTGAAATGGCTGATAACAGGGAGCAATAGACTGTATTCTCCTGTCCTACAGTCATCCTCTCCCTGAAATGGCTGATAACAGGGAGCAATAGACTGTATTCTCCTGTCCTACAGTCATCCTCTCCCCTGAAATGGCTGATAACAGGGGGCAATAGACTGTATTCTCCTGTCCTACAGTCATCCTCTCCCCTGAAATGGCTGATAACAGGGGGCAATAGACTGTATTCTCCTGTCCTACAGTCATCCTCTCCCCTGAAATGGCTGATAACAGGGGGCAATAGACTGTATTCTCCTGTCCTACAGTCATCCTCTCCCCTGAAATGGCTGATAACAGGGGGCAATAGACTGTATTCTCCTGTCCTACAGTCATCCTCTCCCCTGAAATGGCTGATAACAGGGGGCAATAGACTGTATTCTCCTGTCCTACAGTCATCCTCTCCCCTGAAATGGCTGATAACAGGGGGCAATAGACTGTATTCTCCTGTCCTACAGTCATCCTCTCCCCTGAAATGGCTGATAACAGGGGGCAATAGACTGTATTCTCCTGTCCTACAGTCATCCTCTCCCCTGAAATGGCTGATAACAGGGGGCAATAGACTGTATTCTCCTGTCCTACAGTCATCCTCTCCCCTGAAATGGCTGATAACAGGGGCAATAGACTGTATTCTCCTGTCCTACAGTCATCCTCTCCCCTGAAATGGCTGATAACAGGGGGCAATAGACTGTATTCTCCTGTCCTACAGTCATCCTCTCCCCTGAAATGGCTGATAACAGGGGGCAATAGACTGTATTCTCCTGTCCTACAGTCATCCTCTCCCCTGAAATGGCTGATAACAGGGAGCAATAGACTGTATTCTCCTGTCCTACAGTCATCCTCTCCCTGAAATGGCTGATAACAGGGAGCAATAGACTGTATTCTCCTGTCCTACAGTCATCCTCTCCCCTGAAATGGCTGATAACAGGAAGCAATAGATTGTATTCTCCTGTCCTACAGTCATCCTCTCCCCTGAAATGGCTGATAACAGGGAGCAATAGACTGTATTCTCCTGTCCTACAGTCATCCTCTGCCCTGAAATGGCTGATAACAGGGAGCAATAGACTGTATTCTCCTGTCCTACAGTCATCCACTCCCCTGAAATGGCTGATAACAGGGGGCAATAGAGTGTATTCTCCTGTCCTACAGTCATCATCCCCCTGAAATGGCTGATAACAGGGGACAATAGACTGTATTCTCCTGTCCTACAGTCATCCTCTCCCCTGAAATGGCTGATAACAGGGGGCAATAGACTGTATTCTCCTGTCCTACAGTCATCCTCTCCCCTGAAATGGCTGATAACAGGGGGCAATAGACTGTATTCTCCTGTCCTACAGTCATCCTCTCCCCTGAAATGGCTGATAACAGAGGGCAATAGACTGTATTCTCCTGTCCTACAGTCATCCTCTCCCCGCCTTTTCTAGTTCCTAAACTGAACACCATCTAATGCATATAGAGTAACCTCCCTCCTTTACACTGCAGGCAGTCTTTAGCGAACAGGAGTGTGCTGCAACATAGAAACAAGGTTTATCTTACAGAGTTGTTACTTTGTTTCATCACATATCTAAATCCTCAAGAGCTCAGGCAAGTGCCTGCTCATCAGTGGAGGAGACACATTTCCATGAAGCGATCTCCTTCACAGTATAGGGAGCAGTGATCACTATTGCCATCGCTTGTCCTCATACAGAAGCGTTCCTTCCTGACAATCGCCTGCTCCTTAATGGAGGAGACACATTTTGGGTCCATTCACACGTTCGCAGGAACGGAATTGCGGACCCATTCATTCCTATGGAGCAGCACGATGCGGACCTACAATTGCGGACACTGAATTGCGGACCCGCAATAGAGGACAAGAATAGGCATATTCTATAGTGCCGGCAATGTGCAGGTCCGCAAAATGCGGAACGCACATTGCAGCTGTCCGTGTTTTGCGGATTCCACGGCTTTGTGGATCCGCAAAACACGTTGCGGACGTGTGAATGGAGCCTTACGTGCAGTGATCTCCTCCACAGTGCAGGGAGCAGTGATCACTAATGCCATCGCTCGTCCTCATACAGAAAAGTTCCTTCCTGACAATCGCCTGCTCGTCAGTGGAGGAGACACATTTCCATGAAGCGATCTCCTTCACAGTATAGGGAGCAGTTATCACTAATGCCGTCGCTCGTCGTCATACAGAAAAGTTCCTTCCTGACAATCGCCTGCTCGTCAGTGGAGGAGACACATTTCCATGAAGCGATCTCCTTCACAGTATAGGGAGCAGTTATCACTAATGCCGTCGCTCGTCGTCAGACAGAAAAGTTCCTTCCTGACAATCGCCTGCTCGTCAGTGGAGGAGACACATTTACATGCAGTGATCCCCTCCACAGTATGGGGAGCAGTGATCACTAATGCCATCGCTCGTCGTCATACAGAAAAGTTCCTTCCTGACAATCGCCTGCTCGTCAGTGGAGGAGACACATTTACATGCAGTGATCCCTCCACAGTATGGGGAGCAGTGATCACTAATGCCATCGCTCGTCCGTCATACAGAATCATTGATTGCCAGCTGGTTAGAGCACATAAACAATCCTATTACCCAATGAACGAGCAGGTAATCAGTAGAACCTTTGCGCCAATAGATAATCGCTAACGAGCGTTCCTACAAATGTTTGTTAGCGATTATCTGGCCAAGGCTCGGCCAGTGCAAAGGGGCCCTTATACTTTAGTTACATCCAGAGCTGTATTCAAAGTTCTGCTGATAAAGAGCACTGTATTGTAGGAGCCTAGGTGACATTGCACCTGGTGATGATAATGACTTGGCGCCCATTCATTTTTCAGCGCTCTCATCTTCTTCAACCTATGGTCACCACTTTGGACCTACCAGAGGCGACCTCCCCTGGATATAATACCTACCCCACTGCGCCCATGTACTGCCCGCTGCACGTCTGCATGGCAGGGGACACTGGGACCCTGCAGTCTTCTCCCGGTTTTTCCTGGCACGGGCCGCAGGATATTTTTAGGTGCATTGTGCACTTTCCTGTTTCTTTTATAAGAAGTGTCTTTAAATAATCAGGAAATTGTGTGAAAATGTATTATAATGGCACTTTGGGGTATAAACAGCCAGGAACTATGATTTACAGGAGGACGGCTGCTCCGGGGGGAGACGAAGCTACGGAATCGGCTTATCACCTGGAAATGCACCAGGATTGTGCTGCGCTGTATATAGAGGGCCCGCTGCCCCCGATTTTTATTCGGCTGCATGCTGTTGGGCCACTATGGGGGTCTTTATTATAACAGGGGAGCACTAAGGGGACACCGGTACCACTGGGGCACTATAAGGCCACCTACACACAAGCGCGGGTGAACACATAAGAGCCGCACAAATTTCCTTGCAGATTTCTGTGCGTTTCTGCAGCATAGCCGCACCAAAATCTGCAATTTCTAACAGAGGTTTTTGGTGCAGATTTGATGCGGTTTTGCCGCAGATCTCGCCCGTCCACAATTAACAACGTAACTGACATGCTGCGGATTTGGAAATCCACTATGGGGAACATGATTACTACTATGAGCACTATGGGGGCATTATTACTATTGGGGCACTATTACTACTAAGTGCACTCTGGGAGGGAATTATTACTATTGATGGGGGTTTTTGGAGCACTATAAGGCCCCTTTCACACGGGCGAGTTTTCCGTGCGGGTGCGATCCGTGCGGCGAACGTATGGCACCCGCACTAAATCCTGACCCATTCATTTCTATGGGGCTGTGCACATGAGCGATGTTTTTAACGCATCACTTGTGCGTTCAGTTGAAATCGCAGCATGCTCTATATTGTCCGATTCTGACGTGACGCAGGCCCCATAGAAGTGAATGGGGTGTGTGAAAATCGGATGGCATCCGCAAGCAAGTACGGATGCCGTGCGATTTGCACGCACGGTTGCTAGGAGACGATCGGGATGGAGACCCGATCATTATTATTTTCCCTTATAACATGGTTATAAGGGAAAATAATAGCATTCTGAATACAGAATGCATAGTAAACCAGCGCTAGAGGGGTTAAAAAAATAAAAAATAATTTAACTCACCTTAGTCCACTTGCTCGCGAAGCCCGGCATCTCCTTGTGTCTCCGCTGCTGATGAACAGGACCTGGGGTGAGCTGCTCCATTAAATATCGGTTAAGGACCTTCGATGACGTCACTCCGGTCATCACATGGTCTTTTACCATGGTGAATCACCATGGTAAAAGATCATGTGACATACCATGTGATGACCGGAGTGACGTCATCGAAGGTCCTTAACCGATATTTAATGGAGCAGCTCACCCCAGGTCCTGTTCACTCAGCAGCGGAGACACAAGGAGATGCCAGCCTTCGCGAGCAAGTGGACTAAGGTGAGTTAAATTATTTTAATTTTTTTTAACCCCTCTAGCGCTGGTTTACTATGCATTCTGTATTCAGAATGCTATTATTTTCCCTTATAACCATGTTATAAGGGAAAATAATACAATCTTCAGAACATCAATCACAAGCCCGAACTTCTATGAAGAAGTTCGGGTTTGGATACCAAACATGCGCGATTTTTCTCACGCGAGTGCAACGCATGACAATGTTTTGCACTTGCGCAGAAAAAATCGCGCATTTTCCCGCAACGCACCCGGCTCTTATCCGGGCAAAAAAACTGACGCCCGTGTGAAAGAGGCCTTACTGTGCGGCATCCTTGCACAGTATCAGCTTAGGACAATTATTTTTGGGAGACACTATGTTTACGGCACTATTAGTGTCAGGGGCGCTATCCGTGTGGTACTAGGGGACTGTTTCTGCAGTGTAGCATTGGGGAGCACAGCGGACACAGTATTGGGGGTGGCAGAAGGTTGGAGGATGATGGAAAAGTGGGAAACTAAAATGTCTGTGTGTCAAACTGCAGAGAAAAGAGATGGCTGAAAGAAGTCATCATGGCGGTCTAGTCTGAAGGAGAAGATGAGGAAAGAGAACGTCTACATCAGAGGAGACATCAGTGGATATAAGAGGTATGTGGAGCTGTATTCTCCTGTATGTTTGGTAGCGCAGAATTTAAGCAATAGTCAACCATCATGGATATCAATGTGGTGTCTGTCATGCTGTCAGGAAGATCAGTGCTGCATGCTGCGCCACCTGAGTAGTGCCAGCCTGAGTGCTCTATGAATAATGCCAGAAGAGTGACTTCTGCCCAGTGTGCCAGTTAGATGTCTCTATGAATACCGCTAGTCAGAGTGCCCCCATAAATCATAGTGACAGAGTATACCCAGCGCTAGTGCCAGTGTAGTGCCGTTCAGGGGTCCCAAACTACATGAGTTTTCCCATGAATAGTGCTAGAAGCCAAACTGCAAAGTCTGTACCATCCCCGCTATACAATCCCTGCACCAGCAATGCCAAGAACATGTGCAAGCGCCCAGTACAAAGCCGGTGACGGAGCAGTACAGGGCGTCTCTCCCTATAGGGTTCTGCCGTCCTTATGTGAACAGAAAGTCCCTGTACCCCTCATAGCACGGTGCCTGCCGGATAGGACTATCAGCATTTACCTGGTCATTCTCTAGAATAAATACTCAGAAACGTATCATATCTGGAGGTGATTGGAGCCGGGTAGAGACTCCGTCCGGAAGGCTATAGAGATGGACAAAGACGTGACCGGGCAATAAACCCAATGACACTGTTACGTGCATACATTATATCAGCTTGGTCTCACTGTCAGCCCACATAATACCGCCATATAGTGTGAATATAATACAGCCATATACAGCTATACGGTGTCAAGACAATACTGCCAAATACAGCTCACATACTACCACCATATAGTGTCAACTCAATACTGCCATATACAGCTCACATAGTACCACCATATGGTGTCAACACAATACTGCCATATACAGCTCACATAGTACCACCATATGGTGTCAACACAATACTGCCATATAGTATTAGGGCTCATGCACATGGTCGTAGTTTCAGCATTTTTGTGCGGATCGGATGCGGAACTACAAGGATAGAACATTTTTGCATCAGTTAAAAAAAATTGTGACTTGCACCCGGCCGGGATCTGTGTCTGCGATTGGCGGTCCACTAAACACGTACGTCCGTGTGCATGAGCTCTTACATTGCACCCATTCAAATACATGGGTGGCTTGGGTCTGCCAGGACTAGGGACGCTGATTGCTCCGCACTCTGTCCCCGGGACTTTGGCTGATAAACCAGGAAGAACGCCTTGCAGGTCTAGTGAACGTAATCACCGCCTTTAACGAAGTGACAAATTACTTAATTCTGGAGAAAACGTACTTTTAATCCATATGCAAATGAGCAGAATGAAGCAATGAATCACAAAGTGAATGGGCAACATGCGTTCAGCGGAGCTAGCCCTACAAGGCATTCGGAGATCCGGTGTTCCGTGATATTTCCCTACCCTCGTCACTTCCTGTTGTGACGCGGCCGCACCGGACATGGCGTTCCCAGCTTTGGAAGGAGGTGTGCCGCGCCGCGCAGGCGCACAACGACGGGGTAGGGAAATTTCAAACCATAGTTGGGGAGAAAGGACCACCTAATGCGCTTGTGCCTTACCTCTCAGCTGGACACTGGCCGACATCGGGTGCCTCACCAGCGGTTAGAGGGTGTGGAAAAATTACGGGCCAGTGCGCAAGCGCGGCTAACTACTTCCCCGACCGTGAGCCTTTGCTGGAGCTAGTCTCATCTGCACTGGTTCTTGGTTGATTTCTTACGCTGATGAGGCTCCTGGCGCATGCGCAGTGTCGGCCGGTGTCCAGCTGAGAGGTAAGGCGCAAGCGCATTAGGTGGCTCCTTCTCCCCAACTCTGGTAGTGAAATTTCCTTACCCCGTTGTTGTGCGCCTGTGCGGCGCGGCACACCTCCTTCCAAAGCAAGGGAACGTCATGTCGGGTGCGGTCGCGTCACAACAGGAAGTGACGAGGGTAGGAAATATCACGGAACACTGGCACAGAGCAGCCTGCCGATCCCTTACTTCACCGCCGGATCCCCATTGACTGCAATGAGGTCTGGCGGTAATCCAGGCGATTTCTGGCATAAGTTAAGCGGCATTTGTGTCGGATCAGGCTGCCAGATCTCCAAAAACGGAGATGGGAACGCAGCTATCCAGGCAAGCGGTATTAGGACATATGAAAAGAGGTTTGGGATTCAATCATTTTTGGTGAAAAACATGGTGCAAGAAAAAAAGCCTGGAAACTGGGGCATTTCCAAATGTGAAGTATATTGTATACACTGTGTAAATAAAGATAGCGACTAATGGCAACAATGTATCAAGGAGAGTCACACTGTGCAGCCGCTCTCCTCTGCATCTGTGGGTGCCGCTCATCTGCTCTGCACATACTCCAACGTGAGAACGCAGGAAAACACAGCTGTGCCGGGCGCTTCCATCGAAATCTGATGTTAATAAGGATCAGATGGAGGGAGAATGTTATGACTCAATAGCCAGGAAAAACATACACGGATGAGGCTCGCCGCTTCCATCAGCGCTGGGAATACTCGTGCAGCAGGTGGTCCAACCGCGGAGATCAGACCACCTGCTGGAGCTTGCAGTGTGCTCTTCAAAGCTGGAAGGGTTAATGGAAATAGTTGTGTACAGTCTGTCCCTGCCATGAATCAGAGATGTTCTCCATGAAGGGAGTGGATGGAGATAATGGAGATAAATGACTCTCCCTCAACCATTGGCAGGCAGTAATTCAACTCTCTGTGGATACCAACGGCCGCCAGATCTGTGGACCACCCAGCGCCTCCCCTGGAACCATCAAAAAGGTGCTGCGCCCTGGCCACGGAGGAGCTATCAAGGCTCACTAATCTTAATAAGGTCGTGGCTCTTGCATTTAATTAGGGCTTTGATAATCAGAGTCTGCAAAATGATCAGTCCAGTCCCTGAAGACCCAATAAAGGGCTTATCCCATGAGCGGGGCCCAGAAGGCGCGTAACTTGAGTTTTAGATACTCAACAAAAACATAGTCCTTTTTTATCTCTTTTGCTTCTCTGTGTTCCCCTAAGCAGCCAGATCTCATTATAGTCAAGAGAGCCCCGCCAGGCTGTTTTCTGCCAGTAACGCAGATGTGAAAAAAGCCTTAGTCTCCTTCACCCTCTGGCAGCTGTAAATATGGTCACCAGTAAGCTCTTATTTAGTCCTCCTGCCGCACTGGCAGTAAGTTAGTAGTTAATCTCCCTCCTCTGTGGCAAGTGTAAATATAGTATCCAGTAAGCTCTCAATCCGTCTCCTTCCCCCTCTGGCAGCTGTAAATATGGTCACCAGTAAGCTCTCATTTAGTCCTCCTGCTGCACTGGCAGTAAGTTAGTAGTTAATCTCCCTCCTCTGTGGCAAGTGTAAATATAGTATCCAGTAAGCTCTCAATGCGTCTCCTTCCCCCTCTGGCAGCTGTAAATATGGTCACCAGTAAGCTCTCATTTAGTCCTCCTGCCGCACTGGCAGTAAGTTAGTAGTTAATCTCCCTCCACTGTGCCAAGTGTAAATATAGTATCCAGTAAGCTCTCAATCCGTCTCCTTCCCCCTCTGGCAGCTGTAAATATGGTCACCAGTAAGCTCTCATTTAGTCCTCCTGCCGCACTGGCAGTAAGTTAGTAGTTAATCTCCCTCCTCTGTGCCAAGTGTAAATATAGTATCCAGTAAGCTCTCAATGCGTCTCCTTCCCCCTCTAGCAGCTGTAAATATGGTCACCAGTAAGCTCTCATTTAGTCCTCCTGCTGCACTGGCAGTAAGTTAGTAGTTAATCTCCCTCCACTGTGCCAAGTGTAAATATAGTATCCAGTAAGCTCTCAATCCGTCTCCTTCCCCCTCTGGCAGCTGTAAATATGGTCACCAGTAAGCTCTCATTTAGTCCTCCTGCCGCACTGGCAGTAAGTTAGTAGTTAATCTCCCTCCTCTGTGCCAAGTGTAAATATAGTATCCAGTAAGCTCTCAATGCGTCTCCTTCCCCCTCTAGCAGCTGTAAATATGGTCACCAGTAAGCTCTCATTTAGTCCTCCTGCTGCACTGGCAGTAAGTTAGTAGTTAATCTCCCTCCTCTGTGGGTAGTGTAAATATAGTATCCAGTAAGCTCTCAATGCATCTCCTTCCCCCTCTGGGAGCTGTAAATATGGTCACCAGTAAGCTCTCATTCAGCCATAATAGTACCCCGTAGGTTCTTCTGTAGTACTTTCCAGCATGGGCTCTCTACAGTACTTGCTCACCAGTCAGTCGTCAGTGTCATTCTACTGCCATACTTCTGCACAGGCTCTGGTCCTCCCATTACAAGCACTGAATAGGACTGAGGAGTTGGTGGCAGAAACTGAGCATGCGCTTCCAGCACAATTCAGCTCAGTATATGGATATGCACATTGCTATACACCAGGGGGCGGCAACCTCCGGCACTCCAGCTGTTGTGAAACTACAACTTCTAGCATGCATAATTGCTCTGCTCTTCTCAGAACTCCCATACAAATGAATGGAGCATGCTGGGAATTGTAGTTTCACAACAGCTGGAGTGCCGGAGGTTGCCGATCCCTGCTATACACCCTCAACACCAGATGGCGCCATATAGTGTGCATCAATTCCTTCCTCCATCCGAGAGAGAGCAGACACACATAGCACTCAAGGGCTAAAAGCCCCTTTCTATAAGGGGACCCTATGGCAACGTACCCCTTACAAAGTAAGACCCCACCCATTATAAAGAATTAACCCCTTTAGCTCAGGTTGGATATGAAAGCACTTGACTGGTCTTGTGGGCACCATTATTTCTCCTACAAGGCACCACTTAAGGCAAAAACTCTTCTGCCAGGAGGAACTTTATTGGAGATTTCTGAACACTGGAATCAGTGCCTTGTAGGAGAAGTGTCTTCATTCTTGGAAGTGGCAGATTCAGATTTGTGTCTCCGAAGGTCTCTCTCAACTTCCACCCAAACTGAAAATGAACAGTAAAAGCAAATGCGTGGGGAGCTAGGCTTTATCTACAATACATATGGTGACCAGGGCAGCAGAGGAGGTCTGAGGAGCAGAAATCGATCTCAAGCTGGAAGTTCTCCAGACGGTCCAGGGCTACTGGAATTATACAGTAATAACTTCAAGAAGTGTTCATTTCCACATCTGTTCGCGGTCTAGTCATTCTCACGGAGATGCAACTGCTTACGTTCCTGTGCACTGATGCTCCGCTCTTGGCTGTGAAACGCCCTGACGTGGTGCCAGCCAGAGGCCACGCTCCCGGGACGAGATTTTGTAACGAGAAGCTTCGAAATAAATGCTAACTTCATAGTAATACCTGGCCCTGAGACGCTTTATTAGCAGCTCTTTAACTCTATCCACTTAAGAATCTGCTGTGTGACTAATCTGCTCGCTCAATGCCAGCGTGCAGCCTCCGAGAGCCGCTGGAGAATGTAACTGAGCCCGGATTTAACGAGGGATTAACAGGGGAAAAGTTACGGTTGCAGCCGGCGGGATCCTCTCCCGAGCTCGAAAACAAGCGTCTAAATTACAAATTCCAAACCTCTCCCGAGATGAGGAGCTTTGACCCCTTGTATATATGAGAAGGAAAGCACACAATGGAACGCGGTGGGTGTTACAGATTAATATTTTAATAAACCCGTCACGGGAGCCAGCGCGATATTAAAACCAGATGGAGCGTTTAACACAAATGAGTCGTTGGCCTTCTAGAGATGAGCGAATTTCATGTTATGAAATTCGTTGACGCTTCGTTTGGTGGTAAAAGCAGAATTGTGCTATGGATTAGGCAATTCTATAACGGAATGCCTTTAAAGGACTCCCCTGCATAAAGGAAACGGGACGGATCCGTTTTGCAGCCCATAGACATCTATTATGAAGGCATTCCGCTATGCCTTCACTCGTGTGAAAGTAGCCTAACCCGGCCGCTTATAGCGATTCTTGTCGCTCTGACCCCATGAGGATTGTTGTCTTGTGGCTGAGTATATTTCACGTTAATACGTGTCATGGTTTCTGTTCTTGTGACTCTCAAGTGTTTCTGCTTCCTGATACAAGATGCCGGGAACCCACTGCATACATGGTTGCTCTGCAGTAGCTATACACAGTGGGGCTGTCAGCAGTTTTGCAACACTTACAGAGGTCTTGGGGAAAGCAGTGATTATGTCATTTTGTGCAATCTGTCCTATTTCCTCTGGGAAGAACCTGAACAAGTCTGTGCATCATGGAGAGGGAGTCTCCTGTAGAGCAGCTAGAACTACAGTTACTGACATTGTGATAACCAACTATGGAGTCGAAGATTGACATTACTATGAAGAGGTGTTTAGGAGTCAGTCAGCAGATGTGACCCCCATAAGGTGTTTACAGAAGTAGGTCTTGGGAAAACCAGTTCAAACATCTCAGGATGCAGAGAAGACACTTGGCCCCATAGTTGGGTATCACAGTTTTAGCAGCTGCAGTTCTATCTGCTGTACAGGAGACTCCCTCTCCGTGGAGCACAGACTTGTTTTAGGTTCCTCCCATGGACAATGAAGGATAAAGCAGGAAAGACAATAGCTTTGGTGGGGACAGAAACAATGTGACCAGCCAGGGCTGAGGCCGTTCTTTACCTCTAACTCCCTCAAGGCCTTTTTCATTCAGATCCCAGGTAGCTGGTTCTGGAGCAGTCACTGATTGGCTCTGGAGCAGTCACTGATTAGGTCAGGAGCAGTCACTGATTAGGTCTGGAGCAGTCACTGATTGGCTCTGGAGCAGTCACTGATTAGGTCTGGAGCAGTCACTGATTGGCTCTGGAGCAGTCACTGATTAGGTCAGGAGCAGTCACTGATTAGGTCTGGAGCAGTCACTGATTAGGTCTGGAGCAGTCACTGATTGGCTCTGGAGCAGTCACTGATTGGCTCTGGAGCAGTCACTGATTGGCTCTGGAGCAGTCACTGATTGGCTCTGGAGCAGTCACTGATTAGGTCTGGAGCAGTCACTGATTAGGTCTGGAGCAGTCACTGATTAGGTCTGGAGCAGTCACTGATTAGGTCTGGAGCAGTCACTGATTGGATCTAGAGCAGTTACGGACTGGATGCACTGCTTAGGAGATCAGGCAGGTAAATGGCGATGAATACGTACGTATAGGTCAGGATAGCCAAGGGTCAATGTCAGGAAGAGCGATGAGCAGAAAAGCCGTAGACAATCCAAACAGACAATGGAGGTCAATATCACAGGGTCTTATCTAAAGGGAAAGGAAGGAGTCAGGTCACAGCAATACATCACATTACGTGATTTGAATGTCTTTTATGTCCACATACAATTACGTGATCCCTGAAAAACAAGGTTTGGATTTTTTGTTGTTCACCTACTGGACGGGGTTACAGGGAGGAAATATTCATAGGAATGATCGTTCAGGCAATTATTGCTCCATGTAAATGGCCTTAAACTGCATCCACTGTCCCATCATTTCCCTGACTTAAGCTGCCCATAAATAGTAGATTATTGTTAGCTGTTCCCATTATGGTGGGACCAGCCAACCATCCAATGTGTATTAAAGACCCCAACTCTTCCATGACAAAAGATGCTAGATGACAGAAGGATCAGCCAGCTGGATTTCAGCCTGCTTGTTTCTCTTTTTTCTTAGGGAAGATAAGCTATTGCCAGAGGTGACTAAAGGGGACAAGGGGATAGAGGAGTCTGGAGGAGGACAGAGGAGTCTGGAGGGGGCTGAGTAGTCTAGAGGAGGATAGAAAAGTGTGGGGGAGGACGGAGGAGTCTGGAGGAGGCGGAGGAGTCTAGAGGAGGATGGAGGAGTCTGTGGAGGACGGAGAAGTCTGGAGGGGGCTGAGTAGTCTAGAGGAGGATAGAAAAGTGTGGGGGAGGACGGAGGAGTCTGGAGGAGTCTGGAGGAGTCTGGAGGAGGCTAGAGGAGGATAGAGGAGTCTGTGGAGGACGGAGAAGTCTGGAGGCGGATAGAAGAGTCTGGAAGGGACAAAGGAGTCTGGAGGGGACATAGGGGTTTGGAGGAGGACAAAGGAGTCTGGGGGAGAACAGAGGGGTCTGGAGGAGGATAGATGAGTCTGGAGGAGGACAGAGGATTCTGGAAGCGGATAGAAGAGTCTGGAAGGAACAAAGAAGTCTGGAAAGGACATAGGGGTTTGGAGGAGGACAGAGGGGTTGAGGAGGACACAGGGGTCTGGAGGAGGACAGAGGAGTCTACAGGAGTATAGAGGAGTCTGGAGGAGGATAGAGGAGTCTAGAGGTGGACAAAGGAGTCTGGAGGCAGATAGAGGAGTCTGGAGGAGGACAGAGGAGGCGGAGGAGTCTAGAGGAGGATAGAGCAGTCTGGGGGAAGGCAGAGGAGCCTGGAGGGGGATAGATGAGTCTGGGGGAGGACAGAGGAGTCTGGAGGTGGATAGAAGAGTCTGGAAGGGACAAAGGAGTCTGGAGGGGACATAGGGGTTTGGAGGAGGACAGAGGGGTTTGGGGGGGAAAGAGGGGTATGGAGGGGACAAAAAGGTTTACAAGGGACACTGGAGGGGACAGAGGAGTCTGGAGGGGGACAGAGGAGTCTGGAGGGGGACATAGGAGTCTGTAGGGGGACATAGGAGTCTGTAGGGGGACATAGGAGTCTGTAGGCGGACATAGGAGTCTGGAGGCGAAAGAGGAGTCTGGAGGGGAACGGAGAAGTCTGGAGGAGGACAGAGGAGTCTGGAGGCTCCTCTCGAGGGGGACAGAGGAGTATGGAGGAGGACAGAGGAGTGTGAAGTGGGACAGAGGAGTCTGGAGGAGCCAAAAGGGTCTGGAAAGTGACAAATAATTTTGGAGGGGACATATATCTCTGGCAGCTGCTTACTCCCCTCTCCCCATTCAGGACACATCCATGATAAGGTAAGTAACATTGCTCCTGATGAAGGGACGTGCCTGTCCCGAAACGCGTTGAGCCGGATTTACTTACTTATGCAAATAAAGACCTTTGAAGAGAAGCAACCGTGTGATTTGCTGCCTTCATCAGTTAATACTCTAGAAGCGATCCAGGCTGGGGGGGTACTTGGTTTACAGGTGTTTTATGCTTATCCTGGTAAACCGCCCCCCTCGTGAAGTGAGTAACTGAACCCACGTTACTACATTATTATTTTTTAAAAAATATTTTGAAAAATATTATTTTTAATTTTATTTTTATATTATATATATGTTATTTTAAATATATGTATAATGGTACCCTTGGACACAAATTTTTAACCCAGTGATTTACGTACTGTACCATACTATACAGCGCACGATGCTGCAGAGCACAGTCTTTTAGGCACCTGAGACAGTTTGCAGTAATCCTACCCATGTGAAAATGTTTTAGACTTTTATGTAGATACAATCTTTTGATCTTTTTTGCAGATTTTTATACAGATTTTTATACGCATTTATATATACATAAACATATATGTGCTTTTATCTCACAGCTCGAGACATATATACACACCCCCACATCCAAAAAAACTTGCTCCTCATACCAACACAAAACCCAAATACTAATCAGTAACAATCAACCACTATTGGCGCTCAAAAGGGTATATTCCAAATAGGCGAGATCTGAAGGGTATCTCTACCCACCAGTCCCCTTACTTGGCTCACTACTGTACTCCCCTCTCCCCATTCAGGACACATCCATGATAAGGTAAGTAATATAGGAGAATGACCAGGAACAATGCCACCCCATGTAAAGGGATTCTTCACCTAGCAATGAGGATAGAAACAAACATTTACCACTTTGTTAGGTGCCAAGACTCTCCATGCAGAGATTCATCTGGTAGGGAATCTTGAGCAATGCTCCCTGGGAAAAAGTATGCAAAATAGCTCTCCTCCAGAAGGAGGAAAACTGACTCTCTGGTGCCATCTGTAGGCTCAAAGACGTTCTACAATGTCTTTGAGCTGAAGCTGATCTAGCAGAGAATTTTTCCCCTGCAGCATTATATGGCGCCAATTAAAATCAGTTGGGCCATCCATGTCCTCCAGAGGGAGAGGAGCTCTCTGTGGGATCTTTCAGACATCCCAATTAGTGGCCTCCCACTCCCTGTTAACACAGCGATATGCCCTACTAGACCATATTCAAGGGCTTATCCAGGCGGACGAGCCTTTTAATCCAAGGCACTGTGTAACCAGAGTTTGGTTGGTTGAAGGTGATGCACAAACATTTCACAGAGACCAACGGCAGAGTCTTAGAAAGTGGTCCTCAATGTGGAAAGGGCGTCCAAAGATTGATGAAACGGGAAAGAAGCGGAAACAACAGATTGTTGTGTCGACTCCAAGTCCAAACTTTTCCAGCCCTCGCTGTGATGTGAACGGGGCAGAACTTTAATTTCCTTTACAAATCTCCAGCTTGCGACTGACCCCACTGCGGACAATCACGGAGAAGGGCGAACAGACAATATGTAGGACTAAGGGTAACTTAGGTAGATGAATCTATTAGATAGCACGTAACAATCATCTAATGGCCAGGATACATTGTAAGGGGGGCATTCACACAACCATATGTATTTTCTGGTCCGCAAAAAAATACAGATGACGTCCGTGTGGCATCCATTTCCACATTGAGATAAATTGATCCACATCCAATCCGCAAAAAAATGAGGATCGGATGCGGACAGCAATACTGTCGTGTGCATGAGGCCTTACTCTGTGGATATAAACACTGGTGGTAGGCTACTGATGACCGTCTCTACAGCCCGGTGGCGGCACTCTATAAGCAACAGGAAGTAAATAAACAAAAGTTTTCCATTCACTGACAGCCAGCAGAGATCTTGTACATGATAAAGAATAAAAAGGCAAAGTTAATTAGAAAGTTGCAAAACCTTTTTATCATGCAATGAAAACTCGTAGTTTACGTTAAGACTGGACTAGCCCCTCAGCCAGTTAGTTATGAATGATGGTCAGCAGAGAAATGATCTGGACCTGGACATTAGAAGTGCGCATAGACTGGGGAGGATGGCCGGAGGGTATGTTCTGTACAGGGGTGGAACTAGAAAAGGCTGGGCCCCACAGCAAATGTTTTACGCCCCCCGCCCCCCTTTACTGTGCAGCTTCTCCGCAACCTCCCCTCGCAGCGTCCCATATTTGAGGTACACCCCCTTCAGAGCGGGAAAATCTACTGTGCCACCCCTTATGCAAAGTAATTCAAAATGTGCCTCCCACCTTTGTTGTATTGTGCCAAAGATGCCGGCGCCTTCCCCTATGCAGAGAGAACCCAGTGGGAGGGTCGCTCACCAGCGGAGCGTGACGTGCGTGCGCACGCTGGGCGCGTCAGATCACGCTGAGCCCACAGAGAAGAAGGATGTGGTGATGGAGAAAGAGACCGAGACTGAGCGAGTACCGGAGGCAGCGCAAGACGTTCCGCCTGCCATTCCTGTACCGGAGGCTGCGCTCAGGCCTTACGCCGGAGGCCGCGCTCAGGAGAGTGGAGACAGAGACCCTCACCGCTCCCGTCGTGGTTGTCGGGCCGACTTCTACCGCAACATATGAGGAGCATGAGCTGCAGGCCCGCATCCAAAATGTGTGGGAATCGTATTGGAGAGAGAGAGGAGAAGACCCCCTATGCGAACCACCCAATTATACCACAGGCCAGTCGCCTGCAATGGCGTCCGCTGCATATACTCCTATCGTTGCTGAAAGACTGACCCGATCTAAATCAGACTGCACCCACGTTTATATGGCAAAATTTGCCCCATGCTAAGCTCTGGGCCAGTTTATCAGCTGAAGTCAAGGCTGCACGTCTTCCTAAGACCCACGAGTGTAAAAAAGTATAACGAGGGGATTACAAGGAAGCTATTGGTGGCCCCCGTGGAAGACTTCCCGGTCCCAATTAGAAAACTGGGCCGAGTTCGCTCATTCTGTAAATTGAGAGGCTTTGGATTTCTCAGAGATCTGGGACATGGCCGTGATTCTTACCTGAAGCGAAAAGACTTGCCCGGCCATTTGCACAGTTTGTACGTTGATGAGGTAGTCAAATTCACTTCGGCAGAGGGCACCCGAGGCCCCTATGCTACCTGTGTCACGCGGCCCAAGCCAGAAGCTGAATCCAGCTGGGAGCCCGCAGAAGACTCAGAATCAGAGGAAGATGAGGAGCTAGTACTCCCTGCTGCCCCCAAGCGGCGCAAGACGCAAAATATGTGCTACCAGTTCTTCCTAGCCAGAACCAGTATGCTACTGTGTTCGCGGGTACTAATATCTTGTGGCAGCCCGCTATTGCTACACAAGACCCAGATGACCGCCCCAAGCCTAGACAGAGACCACTCCAGGTCAGGCCCAAGCCCGCACCTACTCCCGATTCAGTACAGGAATGTGCACAGCTCTTACAGCAGCTTGCTATTCGTTACAGCCAGACCATCCCGGCTCAACCTCAAGAGGTAAGACCATCTGCACATCTTCCTACAGAGGTCACCCTTAGCGCTACTTTGAAACCTACAGCTGAGGTTGAACCAGCTCCAGTTAAAAAACCCAAACTTGGGCTGGAGCCCAGTATTCTTCAGCAGGAGAAAGAGAGATATTCTGTATTTGAAGAGCTGAGAAGACATTTAAAGCTTCCAATTGTTCCTACCAGACACTTGAACAAAGCAATACCTGAAGGTCCTTCATCAGATAAATGAGAATCTGGGAACCCATTACCTACCGGTGTACCCAGCTCTCTAGACCCCTATGATTAAGTAGACCGGTTGGCCATTACAAAAAATGGAGCAAGAGACATTGTTGTCAAAGGAACTCTTATGTTTGCAGTTGTTGCGGCAGTTTCTCCAAGCCACTATGGAGCCCTTTGCCCTTCCAAAGACGCTACCAAGGACTCCATCATTCTGCAATTTCCAAGTTGCTCCAGGTTTGCACCATTTTATCCTTTTTTCCCCCCTTCTCAGGGTGTATGGGTCTTTAAATCACCAAAATTTTATGCAACGTTTAAGAACTGTACCCAGAAAGATATTTTTATGTGCCTTATCCTATGCAACGCACAGCCTCTTAAATCAGAGACTTTTGCACTTTAATTAACCCTTTGGATTGCAAAATTATTTATACCCCAAATCAGGGATGGACTTTGTCTCAGGACTATGTCATGGACTGTATTGCCCCAAATGTGAGATCACCGCCTATTTTTGCCCCCGTCAAGTAAAGAAGAAGAACAACGCCCATTATCCCATTTTGCTTTCTAATGTGAAATATGCAAAATGTGTATGTGATAAATTGCCTATTCTGTATTGTTGTGCATAACCCTTTATTGCAGGAGGTTATCGAAGTGTCATAATAGTACATTGCAATGAACATATGTATTTTTGTGTATGGAGTGTATTTGGTGTATTTTAGGAGACAGCGTAGAGATCCATAGCTTCAGTCACTGCAAACGTTGAGGACGACTTATCTTTTAGCAGTGGGGTATGCAGCATCCCATATTTGTGTAAATGGGACACTTTAAACATCTGCTTATTTATGTCGTTATCTAATGTATGGTATTTCATGTTATCAGTCCGGCATTGTCATTCCACCCATTGCCCCTAGGTGGTGCTGGCACCACACTATATATAGCTTTGGGTGTGTTAATAAAGTTAGTTGAAGTGAAGTAGTTAGTGAGAGGAGAAGAAGCAAGTGTATAAAGGAGAGAGACAGGCTGAAGTCACCATGTAGCTGTTTTCCTTTCCTCTGGGTCCTGAACAAGCCTGGAGAAGACAATCCCAGCAACCAAGCACCAGACAGTGAGTCTATGTACAAAGATGCAGAGAGCCCAGCGAGGGTAACAGCTGAACTTAGCTTATGGACCTCATTAGCACAAGTGCCTGAGAGTAACTTTCCGAATGCAAGGACGCAACTGGACAATTAATGCGCAGAATTGTCCTTATCCACTACACAAGCCTTCCGGGTCATAGTGGAAAAACCTGTTTATAAGAGTATCCTACAAATAATGAAGCAGAAGTGTTTGCCTGCCACAAGGCAGATCGCCCTTAAAGGATAGCTTATAGTAACCAGATATATCAGCATACTTAGTACCAGATGCTATAGAGTGAACTTAGGATTACCACCAGGATCCTTGCCTGTAGAGTATCAGCATTAGAAGAATCCCTCCATTGACAACTGCCACTACCTGATAATAGGATTACCAGTGAACTTATTATTATTTGTGCTATACAAAAAGCTTTCCATTGATGATCTGTACCAACTGTCCAGACACTATTGATTTTCAGTAAATGTTCAACTGGTTTACAACAAACGACTCCTCATTCTTACTACTACTACTCTCAACATTTGCACCTTATGGTGCTGGCGTCACGAACCAGGGGCCCAGCCGCAAAAGCACCTTACACCCATTACCATCAAGGGCACCTCAACTTCCATCTGGCTGGTGTTCCCTGTAACCGAGAACGCCCTGAGGATTTCGTGCTGTCTTCCTCATCACTGCACACCGGCCCAAGGAGGCATCTGCTAACCGTGAGTACAAACAACTACTGCCCCCATCAGCCACCTGAGCCTCACGTGTTTTCCCCTGCGTGTCACGGTCTCTGCACCCTCCCTCCAGTGGCTAGTCAAGACCGCCTGTGCTCGCCATACAACTCCCACCCACTCAGAAGTTATGCCCCCTTAGTGCTTTTTTACAGTATTTAAACCCTTTTAGTTCTCCCACATAACATTTATACCCCTTTAGTGCCCCTTCACAGTATTTATACCCCTCTTGTGCTCCTACACAGTATTTATACCCCTTTAGTGCCCATTTACAGTATTTATACCCCTCTAGTGCTCCTACACAGTAGTTATACCCCCTTAGTGCCCCTTCACAATAAATATGCCCCCTTAGTGCTCCTACACGGTAGTTATACCCCTTTAGTGCTCCTACACAGTACTTATACCCCTTTAGTGCTCCTACACAGTAGTTATACCCCTTTAGGACCCTTACACAGTATTTATACCCCTTTAGTGCCCCTACACAGTAGTTATGCCCCTTAGTGCCCCTTCACAGTATTTATACCCCACTAGTGCTCCTATACAGTATTTATACCGCTCTAGTGCTCCTACACAGTATTTATACCGCTCTAGTGCTCCTACACAGTATACCCCTCTAGTGCTCCTACACAGTAGTTATACCCCATTAGTGCTCCTACACAGTATTTATACCCCTCTAGTGCTCTTACACAGTATTTATACCCCTCTAGTGCTCCTACACAGTATTCATACCCCTCTAGTGCTCCTACACAGTATTTATACCCCTCTAGTGCTCCTACACAGTATTCATACCCCTCTAGTGCTCCTACACAGTAGTTATACCCCATTAGTGCTCCTACACAGTAGTTTTACCCCTTTAGGACCCCTACACAGTAGTTATGCCCTCTTAGTGTCCCTTAACAGTATTTATACCCATCTAGTGCTCCTACACAGTAGTTATACCACATTAGTGCTCCTACATAGTAATTATACCCCTTTAGTGCCCCTACACAGTAGTTATGCCCCCTTAGTGCCCCTTAACAGTATTTATACCCCTCTAGTGCTCCTACACGGTTTTTATACCCCTCTAGTGCTCCTACACAGTATTTATACCCCTCTGGTGCTCATACACAGTATTTATACCCCTCTGGTGCTCCTACACAGTAATTATACCTCTTTAGTGCCCTTTCAAAGTATTTATACCCCTCTGGTGCTCATACACAGTATTTATACCCCTCTGGTGCTCATACACAGTATTTATACCCCTCTGGTGCTCCTACACAGTAATTATACCTCTTTAGTGCCCTTTCAAAGTAATTATACCCCTCTAGTGCTCGTACACAGAATTTATACACCTCTAGTGCTCCTACACAGTAGGTATACCCCTCTAGTACTCCTACACAGTAGTTATGCCCCATTAGTGTCTCTTTTCACAGTAGTTATACCCCTTTAGTGCCTCTTCACAGCAGTGATGGCCCCTTAGTGCCCCCATACATCTGATTGGCTCAGAGGACAATAAACAGCTGTGACATCACACCTGGAAGAGTAAGTTCTAGTCTGAAGTTTACATTTAAATAGGCATCTAGTCTGGAGTATGAATTAATTTAAAGGGGTTGGCCACTTTCTCATTATTGTTGACCAGTCTGTTTGTTAGATGATTACGTGGCACTTACAAACATAGTCTTTGTTTATATTCAGCGCCATTTTCTTTATTTCATTAGGTTTGCCCCCTTGTCTACAAAGTCTTTTGTGCTGTCCACACAGAGGTCCTGTCCATAAAATGGCTGCTGATGGAGGGTCATGTGACCAGATAAATTACTCAGTCTCCTCCATTCAAACACCCTGCACCTACCATCTGTATTTCACCGTTGAGGTTTTAGCTGTGACACAGTGTATTAGAATGGAGGAGGCTGAGCGAGGTGTCTGGTCACATGACCCCCCTTCAGCGGCCATCTTATGGAGAGGACCTCTATGCGGACAGAAGATCTGCCTAACAAAGGGACATGACTTATGTACAATATACAAAACAGCACAAAATTTCAACAAAGGCTATATCAATAAGTTCCATATAGTCAACTTACCTATACATTGGCCACCAGTAGCCAATGGCCAACCCCTCTTAAGGGATTTGGTCTGTGGCCTCAATTTATTTGGGATCTGGTTTGAGGTTGGAAATCCTTTTAGGATATTAGGGGTCTGAGTAAATTTTGCAATCTGATGAGGAGTCCGTATTTTATGTAACGTGGTATCTGAAACAATTTAGAGGTCTGGTCTGAGGTCTAGCTTAATTCTGGGTAGTTCAATTTATTTAGTGGTCTGAATATAGTTTTATTGCTACTGATGGTGGGGATGGCTGGGGTCAAAGATGTATGTATAGCAAACAGTCCAGTCATCAGGAGAAGTTGTCATAGGGGTCTGGGCCATATGGCTCACATAAGTAAGGGAATGGTGAGGAGTGTGACTGTCACCGCCAGATCTCTGAGAAGTTCTGATAGACGTTCTTCAGTACCTCCTGCATGATGTTCTTTTGTTTTGGTTTCGCTTTGACATCTCTTCTCCCTCTCCCAGCTGTCATCTATTAGCAGTGATTGCCTCCCTTTATATCCCCTCCCATACTGCCTCACTTTGTGGTTTATACTACTTCCTGGATTGTGCTCACTGCTAGAAGTTTTCTACTGCTGGTTTCTGAGATAAGTCTTTCCCTTTATTTGTGTTTTCCTGTTGGCTTGATTCTAGGTGACCCTGACTCCCTCCGTATTAAGTGCAGGGAGTCGGTGGTCGTGTCCCCTCACTATTATAGGGTTTTCAGGTGTCACTCAGTCTAGGTACGTGGACATGCAACTTTCTATCACAGAGATCTTTGCATGGGCTGAGCAGTCACGGAGAGCTATAGGGCTTTAATACTGCTCACCCTTTTGTTCCTTAGTTTGGGATCAAGTCAGTCGGATCTTTATTTGTTACTTCTTGTTTTCTGCAACACCATCCGTGACAGTGACCAAACAAAGAGAAATTCATTGCAGCGTGCATTGCTTTATTTCACTTTATTTAAAGATGGGTGCACTTTAAGACTAATCATAGACAGATCGTTCTCTTTACCTTGTAGATGAAGACATACAGAGGTGAGAGCACTATGAGTAACCAGAGGAGATCCTACTCACTGAAGACCATGGGGTTGGCTTCATCCACAATCTGAATCATCATTGGCTCACACAGATGTTTTCTCTTTGAAGAGGCGGCCATATCTGGTGGAGGCCGAATACATTATCATCTCCCCGGCATCTGAGGAATCTGTAATTACAAATTTAGACCAGAGTCTTATATATTTCATGGCTCTTCTCACCACCGATGGGCCAAACAAGATGACTGAATCATACGGGCGGTCAGGAATGGGGTCCATATGGTTTATATTAGAATGGTCACAATTGTGCCGCATGTTACATCTCCTACAAAAGAAGTGGATCATCTACATCACAGTCAGTATGACTATGGTGCGGAGTGTAAGGAGTTTCCTCATTCAGGTATGGACTTACCTGTTCTCCAGGAAAGTCATTGATTGGCAGCAGGTGTGCTGACGGAACTGAAGGATAGTCAAGAACATAGCCAAGGATCATTACCATGAAATCAATTAGGAGGACACAAGTCAGAGGATGTAGTCAGAGGAAGGGACAGGGGTCAGAACCCAGAGTAGGACATCAGGCACCAGCAACAAATCCAAGGAGCGACACAGAATCAGAATGCAGAAACGATACCAAGTTCAGAGTAAAATAACAAAGGATGTCCCTTAAAGGGGTATTCCTATCACATACAATGGGGGCCTATCGCTAGGATAGGCCCCCATTGTCTGATAGGTGTGGGTCCCACCTCTGGGACTCGCATCTACAAGGAGAACGGAGCGGGGAGAGCTGTTGCTGGAGGACCCTGGATCTCCTGGGGTCCGTCCACCACCAAGCGCTGCTCCCATACAAGTGAATTGGAGCGCAGTGTGCACGCGCGGCCCCTGCTCCCATTCATTTCTATGGGGCAGACGGAAATAGTCAAGCCAGCGCTTGGCTAATTTCGGCAGCCCCATTGAAATGAATGGAGGGCGGGCATGTTAATGCGTGTTCCGTGTATGTTATGCAGTACTAAGAAACACACGGGAGGTAGATTTCAGGACTAAGATTTGTGGGCAAACCCCACCAGGACCAGCAGAGAACGGTTGCTGGAGCTGCCAACTGGAACCGAGAGACAGACCGCACACCTGATCCCAACCGCATCTGACCACTGGTCCTGAGTTGTGGGACCTTGATCCGGGCTGGTTCTTAGTGCCTGAATGTACAAAAGTGTTACAATTCACTAAAGGCAAACAGAGATCTTAACAATGGTGAAGAATTGAAATCGAAAGCCTGATAGACAGTTGCAGAAGTTCCTAATGCGTACATTGACTGAGCTTTAGTTACAGAGCGTTGGGTGGCCCTTTACATGTGCCGGTCCTGAGGACCTTCATCAGAGCAGGGAGCTCTTATCAATCCTCCCATCTCCAGTTCCTATGGAGTATTCCGAGCTCCTGAATGGCTGCTGGAGCTTTATACTGGGAGCTTGTATATCGCTCCCAGATGTGACATCCTGAACTTTTGTTTTCATCATGAAGTCATTGCCACAATCGCTTCCCATGGAAATCTCATCTTCTCAAACGAAACGATATCCCATGGAAATAACAACACCTCCGAGCAGAAGTCCAAAATCTGCAGTTCATATTCTTATTTATGCCAAGTCATGTGACCTGGAAACACGGGGATCAGGGCGCTAAAGAAACAGGAACATTAAAGAAACACTCCGGCAGGAGAAGCCACCAGAAAAGTAGTACAATGTAGGGGAAGGGGGAGGTATCTGTCGAGCTGTGCGCGCGATTCCTGCAGGTTGGCAAAAAAAATGAAAAATCTAAATTCTGGTAAGTCTTTAGCATCACGTATTTGGCGCAGGTTGCTCGGCATGTTAGCGGTACCTCACTCTGTTAGCGGTATTTACACTCTCTCTGTTTTGCGGATTATAGCGCAATAACGCAGACAGAAATCTTCCGCACGTTGACCTGCAGATGCCCTAAAAGGTGGAAAAAAAACCACATAATAAATGCATCTAGAAATAAATAGAAGCTGAATTTCTTGATAAAAAATACAATGGGGAACATTTACAAATGTCTTGCACCAAAATTTGCAACTTCTCGACACTTTTCCGAGGGGTAGGGCTTAGGACTGTTTCACACTGGCGTTCCCCGTTCCGGTAGGAGAACAACCTGCTGGATCCATAACTAGAGTGGACATCCGTGAGCTGCCGGAAGTCCACCGGGCCCATTCACTATAATGGGGAGCAGCGTAGCTCCGGCCACAGCACGTATGCCGAGAGACGGATGTACAAAAAAATGCTGCGTACATGTCGAAACGAGTAACACCAGTGTGAAAGTAGCCTTAGTGGGACAGGTCCGGGCTCGGTGATGCCTACCAAATTTCCTATAAAGAAAGTGATGTACGTTATAGCTGAAGTCGACGCCACCCTGTAGCTGGTGTAGAATTCCGTATCTGGTGCACAGCAGGGCAGGGGTGAGCCGATTTATTAAGAGCCGTCTCACGCCAGTGCAGGGAGATCAAGACTGGTGCATGGGTCCACCAGTCTTGATAAATGTCCCTCAATGCATTTTGTTGCATACAGCTTTGATGCAGATCCAGGGGCGCACCACAAATGAGGCCAGGTGAGGCGATCACCTCAGGCAGCAGAAAGCTGTTTCAGTTTTCGCCTCAGGCAGCAGAAAGGTGTCACAGGTAGAACGGGGAAGGAAAGACAACCATAGGGGACAACAACAAAACAACTACAGACTAGGCCCCAAGCCTAGGGAATAAAGTGGTCACCTCCTAGCAAACCCCGACTCTCTCCCTAAGCTGCTAACCACATGTGCAAATTTCAAAAGGTAGAAATGCACATGCACTGGAACCTGAGGCTACTGACACACTGGGCCAAACCCTCAGCTTAGGGAACAGGGAAAGAGGCAACCGGCTCCTTCCAACCTGAAGGAGCCAGTGTCTCCCTGAGGCCTAGTCAGGACAGACACAACAAGAAAAGGGAAAGGACTTTGCTTGAGAAGTAACAGTAACAGGAGAATCGCCACACAAGCAGAGCACTCCTCAGAAGAACTATCAGCCGCAGAGAAACAAGTGAGAGGCGGAACATATAAAGGGGCCACGTGACTGATAATGAGCAACACCTGCGAAGGGGTGGAAACCTGTCAGCAACAATGAAAACAATAGAGACCTGTCAGATCGACTCCTGAGTCTTCCGTCTATCTGAACTTCTCTCCTAGAGCCGGCGGTGACAAAAGGCTAGATGCACCCCAGTGCAGATCTGGGTCTCCACAGCAACAGACTACAAACAAACCCCGTGTGTAGTCAAATCCTGCAGTCACATGCTGCCTCGTCTGCTCTTCAGGGGATACTATATCTCCTTATGGAGAGCTCCTCATCATCTTATAGGCCAGGCCATGTTCCTCTGGAATTCACAGGTGGCATTAGAGGCGGAGCTTGATAAGAGCTGATTTGCATATCCTCTTCCTCTTCTCCATTACTGCAGAGAGGACCGATGGGCAGGGACTACAGCATCAGACTGCACATAGCTCTGCGTAGGAGCTGTATACACTAAATGGTAAATCCTCAATGAAAACATTTTTGCAAATTTGCCTCCTTTTTTTTTTAGCTCTGTTAGGCCTCATGCACACGACCGTTCCGTTTTTTGCGGTCCGCAAACCTCGAATACCAAAAAATGGAAGCCCATTCTAGAAATGCCTATTCTTGTCCGCAAAAGGGACAAGAATAGGACATGTTATTTTTTTTTTGCGGGTCACGGAACGGAGCAACGGACGCGGACAGCACACGGAGCTCTGTACGCATCTTTTGCAGCCCCATTGAAGTGAATGGGTCCGCATCCGATCCGAAAAAACTACGGCTGGGATGTGGACCATAACTACCGTCGTGTGCATGAGGCCTTAAAGCAATACTTAAAATGGATGCAAAAGTATACACACCCCCAAGTATTAATTCAAGTACTTTATAGCTTTATCTATTCAATACGGATTTCGGTTTCGCTTTTCTATTTGTCCTCTCGTCTCTGCGCTAATATTTACTATGTTCAGCCACGCGTTACATTCGCAGAACTCCGCCAGCGCTTGCTGATTCTTCTCTTTCATTTACTCAATAGCTGAACTAGAGAAGAAAGAGAACAGAAACAGCGCGAGCCGTGAAGATCAGCGGTTTTATACGGGCGTGTACACCTTTGTAACCATCTGATCCCTACAATAATGTTCTGTGTACGCAGCTTCCATACAGACCTATGTGTCTCCATGGTTACGGATTACAAACAATCCCTGCGTCGTCTGATCCTGCATTCTCTCCACTTCCCACCTTTCTTGATAACCTTCAGAACGCGGCAGACCGTGGACTAACGATAAAGGGGGACATTTATCAAGCCCTTTACGCTGATTTTATGACAAAAGACAAAAATTTTATGAATTTTTTTCAGATTTTTTTTACTTTTTGCCACATTTTGAAAAGTGGGTGTGATTTATCAAATGAGACTTTAGAAAAAAGTTACAATGGCGCAATCTCACTCCTTATGGGGGAGGGTATTGAGTATTGAGCGAATCGGGTGGACTTCGATACAAAAAATTTAGGGAAAATTTGATTCGCTGCAAAGCCTAATTTAATTGATTTCCCCTGAATGGCGGTAAAAAATAAAAAAAATAAACATACTTACCTCGTCCATTTAAAGCGAGAAGAGCCGGCTGCCATCTTGATTGAAGATCCCGTGTGCATGATGTCACCACGACATCACTCGCTGAGCGAGATTTGGCGCTAGTTCCAAAGATGGCGGCAAATGGCTCTTTGTGCTCAAACAGATGAGGTAAGTATGATTTTATAAATTTTGTAATAATTTTACACTATGATATTGCCATCAGATGCTGCGATCAGTGATGAACGCGGCATCTGAGGGGTACAATGACGGGGCGCGCGCAATCACCGCTCCCCGTCATTGTATCCACTGCTTACAAAGAAATGCGCTTTGTGACGAAGTAATTCATCAAAATTCCTCAAAAGCAGTCAATCGAATATTCCAGTACTTCGCTCGTCTCTAGCCTCCAGACCAAAGAGTTATTTTTCAAGATGCACCAAAAATGTCAATCAGCGGGAGACAAACGGAGAATTTTCTGGAAAATGATCGCAACACAAGTAAAACCCAAACGGCTTCAGAGATGAGGAGACCCAGAGACGTCTGTTCTCCGCCTCGGTTTTAAGGGATTTTCCAGGATGACGTATCCTCCGGAGAGCTCACCCCCAATTGGAGGACAATTCAGCACAAAACGCAGGATTTATTATTCTCCGTAAATGTAAACGATGGATAAAATGTAAAAGAAATGTTGTATGTTGCGGACATGGCAGCGGTTCAGCTTTCTGTGGTTTGTGGATGGAAGCCATCAGCTGACGGTGTTTATCCAGCTGACTAATGATGGCGGCGGCGGGGGGAACGTCACGTGAATGCTTCCGACGTTGTAACAACATGTATCTGCAGCGCTCGCCGTCCTGACGTGTTGTGATCGCACGCAAGAAAATAAATCCAGTCTATTCTAAACCGCAGATCAAAAACATGACTGTGCTTGGGCGGCGCGAGCTATCCCTTTATTAGTGGGATAAAGAATTTACGAGGCTGCATTATGTAAGAGCCGTGAAAGCATCCATGGCTCATCCAGAGCAATCAGGTGCAGCTAGGCCGAGCACATAAAGTGGTTTAAGGGGACGTCCGTGTTTGACATAGAAGAAGCTTAATCACTGGATAATGAAAAGCTCTCATTATCAAAACTGGTGTAAAGGAGACCTGGCGACCGATCCGAGCGCTGAAAAATCAAAAGTCACATCCGATTGGTTGCTATGGGCAACTAAGACAGTTTTCCTTTACACCAGTTTTAATAAATCCCCCCCCCCCCGTGTTTCAGACTGTTTGCTGTCAGTGTTTACATCCATCCAGCTTGTTACAAAGTATCCAGTCTAGACAGTCCTCTGTGATGTAAACTGGACTCCAGACTGATACATTGTAAGGCTGCATCCACACCACTGTGGAAAACATGGATACCGGCCCACGTGCGTTCCGCAATTTTCGGACCGCACATGCCACCGCTATAATAGAAGATGCCCATTCTTGTCCGCAATTGCAGACAAGAATAGGACACGTTCTATATTTTTTAGCGGGGCCTCGGAACGGAACTATCTTTTGCGGACCCATTTTAGTGAATGGGCCGCACCCATTTTGCAAAATTGCGGAACGGATGCGGACTCATTCATACGCTCATGTGAATGTAGCCTAACAAACTATCAGGACCTGTGCCAGAGGCGCTGCTGAACTCTTTAGATCAAAGAGGATTGTCTGGACTCGATACAACTGTAAGGTTGGGCTCACACGGGCGTTGCGTGTGACGTGCGGGAAAAGATGCGGGTGCGTTGCGGGAAAATGCGCAATTTTTCTGCGCGAGGGCAAAGTGTTTTAATGCGTTTTGCATGCACGTGAGAAAAATCGGCATGTTTGGTACCCAGTCCCGGACCCGGACTTCTTCACAGAGGTTTCAGATCAGTGTTGTGTAGATTTTATTATTTTCCCTTATAACATGGTTATCTTAATACAGAATGCTAAGTATAATGTCCATTGAGGGGTTAAAAAATAACAAACAAATTTAACTCACCCCATCCACTTGGTCGCGTAGCAGATCTCCTCTTCTTTCTTCTTTCTTCCGGACCTGGCAAAAGGACCTTTGATGACGTCACTGCGCTCATCACATGGTCCATCACCATGGTGATGGATCATGTGACAGACCATGTGATGAGCGCAGTGATGTCACCACAGGTCCTTTTCCTCCTGGGCATCAAAGAAGAAGACAGAAGAGAAGCCGGGCTGCGCGATCAAGTGGATGAGGCGAGTTAAATTTTTTTATTAATTTTTTTAACCCCTCCATCACTATTTTACTAAGCATTCTGTGTTGAGAATGCTATTATTTTCCCTTATAACCATTTTATAAGGGAAAATAATAGTGATCGGGTCCCCATCCCGATCGTCTCCTAGCAACCGTGCGTGAAAATTGCACCGCATCCGCACTTGCTTGCGATTTTCACGCAGCCACATTCTCTGCGTTGCGTGAAAAATATGTCCTATTCTTGTCCGTTTAGGCATTGTTACAATGGATGGCATATGGATGTCATCCGTTTTTTTTTTTTTGCGGATCCACACTTTGTGGACCGCAAAACACATACAGTTGTGTGCATGTCGCCTTAGGCACATGCCGGCTTGTGCAAATTTTTGGGACATTTTAGGGGTTTTCACCCCACTCGCCACTTTTCCAAAAAGTGAGCGGGGCCAGGCATAGCCGTCCCGGCACGTCTGTTATAATCTACACCTCAAAGCTGGAGATTACACCTGGAGTCAAGACCCGCTCCCTTGCTGGCGTAGATTTCAGCTCTGGAGCTCTTAATAATTGTGGCGCGTCTGACACCAGCCGGGGATCGATTACTACCGGCGTCTTAATAAATGCCCCCCAAAGTCTATGAAAAAGCTGCAAAACTTTCCATTATACCAGGATTAAACTGTATTTACAGAAGACTGGAAAACCCATTTAGTGCATTTTTAACCCACGCGCTTCCTCTTCCTCGGGCTATTTTGCATTTTGGATCATTTTAGATTTTGGACTGAACGGAAACTTGTATTTTTCCACCCATTTCGGTCAGCGTATACAAAATACATATAAAAATAACCTCTGCATATTCGCCCTGTGAGACCACGTGAAGGGCTGATGAAGCGGTTGCATGTGAGGCCGGTGCTAAATGGGTTAATGATGAGAGATCTCGCAGCCGTCTTCGCTTCTAAAGGTGCAGCACAAAAGACACAGTAACGGAGATTAATATTGAGACTGCGTAATCCTCAGTGGAAAAATCCCAACGCAAACATTTACTGAGAGCGCATTCATGTGAGATCCGGCAGAGGGCCGAGCGCAGGCTTCTCAGACGAGCCCCCACTCCGTGGACGGAACCCACTTCTCCTGGGAACGGGAGCTTCTGGACGCCAAAAGACCGCAAAACGTGACAGAACTCTACACACCCAGAACTCATTTGTAGAAAAAAACATATAATCTGCAGATTACAGGGCAAAAACCTGATCATCATTTTATGTTCCTTCATTTCCAGCTCTCCTCACTGCTGCCCCATAACTATTAAGCTGGCTCTGGGGTTACCATAGTAATATCAACTAATCATAAATGAACCTCCTTGTCATGTGACCTCCACTCATTCAAAAGAATGGAGACCATATGACAGAAGGTCCATGTTCTGCTGAGCTCACTGCTCCCTTTAGTGGTGGTTGTAACCCCTGCATGTAGTGAGCTCCCTCTAGTGGTGGCTGTATAATCTATATGTAGTGAGCTCCCTCTAGTGGTGGCTGTATAATCTGTATGTAGTGAGCTCCCTCTAGTGGTGGCTGTATAATCTGTATGTAGTGAGCTCCCTCTAGTGGTGGCCGTATAATCTGCATGTTGTGAGCTCCCTCTAGTGGTGGCTGTATAATCTGTATGTAGTGAGCTCCCTCTAGTGGTGACTGTATAATCTGTATGTAGTGAGCTCCCTCTAGTGGTGGCTGTATAATCTGCATGTAGTGAGCTCCCTCTAGTGGTGGCTGTATAATCTGTATGTAGGGATCTCCCTCTAGTGGTGGCTGTATAATCTGTATGTAGGGAGCTCCCTCTAGTGGTGGCTGTATAATCTGTATGTAGTGAGCTCCCTCTAGCGGTGGCTGTATAATCTGTATGTAGTGAGCTCCATCTAGCGGTGGCTGTATAATCTGTATGCAGTGAGCTCCCTCTAGTGGTGGCTGTATAATCTGTATGTAGGGAGCTCCCTCTAGTGGTGGCTGTATAATCTGTACACAGTGAGCTCCCTCTAGTGGTGACTGTATAATCTGTATGTAGTGAGCTCCCTCTAGTGGTAGCTGTATAATCTGTATGTAGTAAACTCCCCCTAGTGGTGGCCGTATAATCTGTATGTAGTGAGCTCCCTCTAGCGGTGGCTGTATAATCTGTATGCAGTGAGCTCCCTCTAGTGGTGGCTGTATAATCTGTATGTAGGGAGCTCCCTCTAGTGGTGGCTGTATAATCTGTATGTAGTGAGCTCCCTCTAGCGGTGGCTGTATAATCTGTACACAGTGAGCTCCCTCTAGTGGTGACTGTATAATCTGTATGTAGTGAGCTCCCTCTAGTGGTAGCTGTATAATCTGTATGTAGTGAGCTCCCCCTAGTGGTGGCTGTATAATCTATATGTAGTGAGCTCCCTCTAGTGGTGGCTGCATAATCTGTATGTAGTGAGCTCCCTCTAGTGGTGGCCGTATAATCTGCATGTTGTGAGCTCCCTCTAGTGGTGGCTGTATAATCTGTATGTAGTGAGCTCCCTCTAGTGGTGGCTGTATAATCTGTATGTAGTGAGCTCCCTCTAGTGGTGACTGTATAATCTGTATGTAGTGAGCTCCCTCTAGTGGTGGCTGTATAATCTGCATGTAGTGAGCTCCCTCTAGTGGTGACTGTATAATCTGTATGTAGTGAGCTCCCTCCAGTGGTGGCTGTATAATATGTATGTAGTGAGCTCCCTCTAGTGGTGGCTGTATAATCTGTATGCAGTGAGCTCCCTCTAGTGGTGGCTGTATAATCTGTATGTAGGAGCTCCCTCTAGTGTGGCTGTAATCTGCTCCCTCTAGTGGTGGCTGTATAATCTGTATGTAGTGAGCTCCCTCTAGTGGTGACTGTATAATCTGTATGTAGTGAGCTCCCTCTAGTGGTGGCTGTATAATCTGTATGTAGTGAGCTCCCCCTAGTGGTGGCTTTATAATCTATATGTAGTGAGCTCCCCCTAGTGGTGGCTGTATAATCTGTACGTAGTGAGCTCCCTCTAGTGGTGGCTGTATAATCTGTATGTAGTGAGCTCGCTCTAGTGGTGGCTGTATAATCTGTATGTAGTGAGCTCCCTCTAGCGGTGGCTGTATAATCTGTACACAGTAAGCTCCCTCTAGTGGTGACTGTATAATATGTATGTGGTGAGCTCCCTCTAGTGGTAGCCGTATAATCTGTATATACTGAGCTCCCTCTAGTGGTGGCTGTATAATCTGTATGTACTGAGCTCCCTCTAGTGGTGTCTGTATAATCTGTATGTAGTGCGCTCCCTCTAGTGGTGTCTGTATAATCTGTATATAGTGAGCTCCCTCTAGTGGTGGCTGTATAATCTGAATGTAGTGAGCTCCCTCTAGTGGTGGCTGTATAATCTGTATGTAGTGAGCGCCCTCTAATGGTGACTGTATAATCTGTATGTAGTGAGCTCCCTCTAGTGATGTCTGTATAATCTGTATGTAGTGCGCTCCCTCTAGTGGTGACTGTATAATCTGTATGTAGTGAGCTCCCTCAAGTGGTGGCAGTATAATCTGTATGTAGTGAGCTCCCTCTAGTGGTGGCTGTATAATCTGTATGTAGTGAGCTCCCTCTAGTGGTGGCTGTATAATCTGTATGTAGTGAGCGCCCTCTAATGGTGACTGTATAATCTGTATGTAGTGAGCTCCCTCTAGTGATGTCTGTATAATCTGTATGTAGTGCGCTCCCTCTAGTGGTGACTGTATAATCTGTATGTAGTGAGCTCCCTCAAGTGGTGGCTGTATAATCTGTATGTAGTGAGCTCCCTCTAGTGGTGGCTGTATAATCTGTATGTAGTGAGCTCCCTATAGTAGTGGCTGTATAATCTGTATGTAGTGAGCTCCCTCTAGTGGTGGCTGTATAATCTGTATGTAGTGGGCTCCCTCTAGTGGTGACTGTATAATCTGTATGTAGTGAGCTCCCTATAGTAGTGGCTGTATAATCTGTATGTAGTGAGCTCCCTCTAGTGGTAGCTGTGAAATCTGTATGTAGTGGGCTCCCTCTAGTGGTGACTGTATAATCTGTATGTAGTGAGCTCCCTCTAGTGGTGATTGTATATTCTGTATGTAGTGAGCTCCCTCTAGTGGTGGCTGTATGATCTGTATGTAATGAGCTCCCCCTAGTGGTGGCTGTATAATCTGTATGTAGTGATCTCCCTCTAGTGATGTCTGTATAATCTGTAAGTAGTGAGCTCCCTCTAGTGATGTCTGTATAATCTGTAAGTAGTGAGCTCCCTCTAGTGGTGGCTGTATAATCTGTATGCAGTGAGCTCCCTCTAGTGGTGACTGTATAATCTGTATGTAGTGAGCTCCCTCTAGTGATGCCTGTAAAATCTGTATGTATTTCGGTCAATGTATACAAAATACATTTAAAAATAACCTCTGCATATTCGCCCTGTGAGACCACGTGAAGGGCTGATGAAGCGGTTGCATTTGAGGCCGGTGCTAAATGGGTTAATGATGAGAGATCTCGCAGCCGTCTTCGCTTCTAAAGGTGCAGCACAAAAGACACAGTAATGGAGATTAATATTGAGACTGCGTAATCCTCAGTGGAAAAATCCCAACGCAAACATTTACTGAGAGCGCATTCATGTGAGATCCGGCAGAGGGCCGAGCGCAGGCTTCTCAGACGAGCCCCCACTCCGTGGACGGAGCCCACTTCTCCTGGGAACAGGAGCTTCTGGACGCCAAAAGACCGCAAAACGTGACAGAACTCTTACACACCAAGAACTCATTTGTAGCAAAAATCGTATAATCTGCAGATTACAGGGCAGAAGCCTGATCATCATTTTATGTTCCTTCATTTCCAGCTCTCCTCACTGCTGCCCCATAACTATTAGGCTTGCTCTGGGGTTACCATAGTAATTAGTGTTGATCGAGCACTGTAGTGCTCAGGGGCTCGAGTCGAACACATCGGGATGTTCGGGTGCTCGATCGAGCACCCGAGTATAACGGAAGTCAATGGGAGAACCCGAGCATTAAACCAGGCACCCCCTGCTCTGAAGAGGGGAGGGTGTCTGGTTTATAGGAAAATATCTGAAATTTATGGAAACACCACCGAAATGTTTCTGGAACAGCATGGGGAGGATGTCTGGATGCATCTTGTACTCGCAGGTCGCTGCTGTGAACCATGTTGTCCGAGTAGTACGCCACTTTTACAGACTGACAAAAATACGCACAAACCGAAAAAAAAAATCGATATTAGAGGAAAAATTGTTAAGAAACATTCTTTCCTGTATAGTTACTTGTATATAAAGTGCGAGTGCTGCCAAAAATTACACGGAAGAGGCACTCCGATACAACCTGTATATCACATAAAGGAGGCCTCATCCACATTGTGGTACAATTGTTCAGGTAGTGGGACTCCTACACTTATAAAGCCTATGCACTAAGTCAGGGGTAGGCAACCTCTGGCTCCCAGCTGTTGTGAAACTACAACTCCCAGTATGCATACTTGCTCTGCTCTTCTAAGAACTCTCATAGAAATTAATGGAGCATGCTGGGAATTGTAGTTTCATAACAGCTGGGAGCCGGAGGTTGCCTACCCCTGCACTAAGTAAAAGGGCTGCCAAAAATCACAAGGAATCGGCGCTCCAATACACCCTTTATTACACATAAAGGAGGCATCATACACAGCCTTGAAAAATTATGATTGATGGCCTGCTGGTGACCCTCAAAAACATTTGGAGCAAGGGCATGCTGCTAAGCTGACCATCTAAAACATTATGGATGAGGGCCTGCTGCCGCTTTGGTGACTCTAGATAACCTCGGGACGATCGCACGTCCCCGTGGCGGTGACGATCCATTTGGATGTCTGCCCTATCAAACCATGTAGACCACGGGTAACGGGTGAATCATGGTTCGATTCCGGAGAGGGAGCCTGGGAAACAGCTACGGCTGCCATATCCAAGCAAGGCAGCATGCACACAAATTACCTATTAGGTATAATTAGGTGAGGGCCTGCAGGTGAGCTGACAATGTAAAAGATTTTAGGTGTGGGCCTGCTGGAGAGCTGACCCTGTAAAATATTGTAGGTGAAGGCCTGCTGGTGAGCTGACCCTGTAAAAAATTATATGCGAGGGCCTGCTGGTGAGCTGACCCTGTAAAAGATTTTAGGTGCGGCCCTGCAGGTGAGCTGACCCTGTAAAAGATTTTAGGAGCGGGCCTGCTGGTGAGCTGACCCTGTAAAAGATTGTAGGTGAAGGCCTGCTGGTGAGCTGACCCTGTAAAAGATTATATGCGAGGGCCTGTTGGTGAGCTGACCCTGTAAAAGATTTTAGATGCGGGCCTGCATGTGAGCTGACCTCCTAAAACATTATATGCGAGGTCCTTCAGGTGAGCTGACCCTCTAAAAAATTAAATGCGAGGGCCTTTAGGTGAGCTGACCCTGTAAAAGATTTGAGGTGCGGGCTTGCTGCTGAGCTGACCCTACAAAAGATTTGAGCTGCGGGCCTGCTGGTGAGCTGACCGTGTAAAAGATTTTATGTGCAGGCCTGCTAGTGAGCTGACCCTCTAAAAGGTTGTAGGTGAGGGCCTGCAGGTGAGCTAACCCTCTAAAACATGATATGCAAGGGCCTACAGGCGAGCTGACGTTCTAAAAAATTATATGTGAGGGCCTGAAGGTGAGCTGACCCTCTAAAAAATTATATGCAAGGACATTATATGCGACGAATAAGCATGTTGATATGATGGAAGAGAAGGAGGATGAGAAAAGGAAGATTTAACTATATACCCTTTTTTGTGGTGGAAGGGGTGCATGGGAATACATTTTCAGATGACAGGTGGATGCGCTTATCAGTTATTATGCCCCCAGCAGCACTAAATACCCGCTCTGACAAAACGCTGGCGGCAGGGCAGGCCAGGACCTCCAAGGCATAGAGCGCCAGTTTGTGCCACGTGTCCAGCTTAGACACCCAGTAGTTGTAAGGCACTGAGGGATCACTGAGGATGCTGACACTGTCTGCTATGTACTCCTTCACCATCTTTCAAAATTTTTTCCTCCTTGTGACAGTAGGCGGCGCATCAGGGTGAGGGTGCTGGCAGGGTGTCATGAAATTGTCCCAGGCCTTGGAGAGTGTTGCCCTACATGTGTTGGAACAGCTGTGTGTGCCCCTTGAATCGCCTCCTCAGTTGGCCAAGGAAGTACGTACTCTGCCACCAGCGTTGTCAGATGGAAATTTTTGGAGCAATTTTTCCACAAGGACCTCCTGGTGTTGCACCGTTTTGCTCGTCCTCTCCACCACAGGAATGAGAGATGAGAAGTTCTCTTTGTAGCGGGGGTCGAGAAGTGTGAACACCCAGTAATCAGTGTTGTCTAAAATGCGTATAACGCGCAGATCGCGGGAAAGGCAGCCTAACATGAAGTCAGCCATGTGTGCCAGAGTACCAACAGGCAAGACTTCGCTGTCGTCTTCAGGAGGATGACTCTCAATCTCTTCATCCTCTTCCTCCATCTCTGCCCACCCACACAGAACAGATAGAATTAAACTTCCATGGGTACTACCCTCTGTAGTGGAGGCAACCATCTCCTACTCCTCTTCCTCTTCATCGTCCAATTTGCGCTGAGAAGACCAACTGAGGGTGGTCTGGCTATCACCCTGTGTAATCTCTTCCCCCATTTCCACCTCTTCCACATGCAAAGCGTCCGCCTTAATTGTGAGCAGCGAGCGTTTGAATAGACACAGCAGTGGTATGGTTACGCTGATAATAGCGTTATCACCGCTCACCATCTGTGTTGATTCCTCAAAGATTCTTAAAATCTCACAGAGGTCAGACATCCATTCACGCTCCTCGCTTGTGAAGAGCGGAAGATGACTGGAAAGGCGACGACCATGTTGCAGCTGGTATTCCACTACTGCCCTCTGCTGCTTACAAAACCTGGCCAACATGTGGAATGCCGAGTTTCAGTGTGTCGTCACGTCACACAACAGCCGGTGAGCTGGAAATTGTAAGTGCTGCTACAGCGTTGACAGACCGGCTGAAGCTGTAGATGACTTGCGGAAATATGCACACACGCGGCGCACCTTCACCAGTATCTCAGGCAAATTGGGGTAGGTTTTGAGAAACCCCTGAACCACTAAGTTGAACACCTGGGCTAGGCATGGTATGTGTGTGAGCTTGCTGAGCTCCAAAGCCACCACCAAGTTACGGCCATTATCAGACACAACCATGCCTGGCTCTAGGTTGAGTGGCGAGAGCCACAGCTCAGTCTTGTCTCTTATCCCCTGCCATAGCTCTGCGGTGTGCTGTTTGTCCCCTAAGCATATCAGCTTGAGCAGGCCTGTTGCTGCTTCCCCACTGCAGTGCTACACTACTTCCAGCTACCGACTGATGACTGACTGGTGCTGCACGCGGATAATTCGAAAGGTGGAAGTGGAGGAGGAGGCTGAGAAGGAGAAGTGGGGGTTGGAGCCACTAACATAGGTGCTGGCGGAAACCCTGATCGACATAGGGCCCGCAATCCTTGGTGTCGGTAGCACCTGTGCCATCCCAGGGTACGAATCGCTCTCGGCCTCCACGACGTTCACCCAGTGTGCCATCAGGGAAATGTAGTGCCGAATACACTTGTCTATGTGTCCGTGGTTAAGTGAACCTTCCCAGTAACTGCGTTGGTCAGTGCACGTGTGATGTTACAGGACACATGCTGGTGTAAGGCGGGCACGGCACACCATGAAAAATAGTGGCGGCTGGCAAATGCGTAACGAGGGACGGCCACCGACATCAGGCTGCGGAAGGCCTCAGTGTCCACAAGCCTAAATGGCAACATTTCCAGGGCCAGTAATTTGGAAAGTTGCGCATTTAGTGCTATGGCCTGTGGGTGGGTGGCTGGGTATTTGCGCTTGCGTTCAAATGCCTGGGGTAAGGATATTTGTACGCTGCACTGGGACATGGAAGTGGATGTGCTAGCTGATGGTGCTTGTGAAGGTCCAGGTGCAGGGAGGGAGGCATCCGGCCCTGCGCCTTCTACAGGGGATTGGCCAGCACGTAACGCAGGGGAAGAGGAGGCAGTGATGTGACTGTCACGGCGGACAGGAACTCAGATACACAGACAACCAAATACACAAGTGTCTAGGCTAGATGCTGGGGACAGGTCACCTCCTAGCACATCCCTGACTTCTCTCCCTATGCTGCTAAGCCCACATTCAGACCTTGATGGTAGGAATGAAGTGTCCTCGTGCCTGGACTGCAAACACCCTAGAATCCCTGAGATGGTGAAAGGGGAGAAGGGGCAGAAGACACACAAATAGCCTAGACCGCAAACAACACAAACAGAAATCAAACTTATCTGAGCTCGAACAGACAATCCTTCCTTCCTTGAATCCAAGGCCAGACTGAAATCTATAACCCGCACAGCCCTCTGGGATTGAAGGCAATTTAAGTCAATGACCCCACCCAGAGCACCTGAAGGATGGCAGATCCAGCATGATTCCAAAACAAACAAAAGGTTAGACACGTGCTGCCAATCTGACAGACCTTCGCACACCGTCTGAGCAGGGCATGACAGTACCCCTTTTTCTACGGGTGACCTCCGGGCACCCCGGACCAACCTTATCCAGGTGGGCTCTGTGAAAAGCCCTAACCAGTCGGCTGGCGTTGACCTCCAGTGCCGGAACCCACATCCTCTCCTCGGGGCCGTATCCCCTCCAGTGTACCAGATACTTAAGGGAACCCCGAAGAACTCTAGAGTCAAGAATCCTGGAGATTTCGAACTCTAAATTCCTATCGACCAGAACAGGAGGAGGGGGCAATGGCGATGGTTCCACTGGTCTCACATATTTTTTCAATAAAGATCTATGGAACACATCATGGATCCTCGAAGTCTGCGGAAGATCCAGTCGAAACGCTACTGGATTGATCAGCGCAGATATTTTGTACGGGCTGATAAATCTTTCCCAGTTTCCAAGATGGCACTCTCAATTTAATGTTTTTAGTGGACAACCACACCAGATCACCCACACACAGGTCCGGACCAGTCACACGTCTCCTGTCAGCCATTCGCTTATATCTCTCACCCATCGTCTCCAAATTCACTTGTATCCTCCGCCAGATAGAGGATAAGGTAGAAGAAAACCTTTTCTCCTCTGGCATCCTAGAGGAACTAGTCCCAGAAAAGGTACCAAACTGAGGATGAAAACCATATGCGCCAAAAAATGGCGACTTACCAGTGGATTCCTGTCTACGGTTATTCAAAGCAAACTCCGCTAAGGGCAGGAACGAGGACCAGTCCTCCTGATTTTCCGCCACAAAGCACCTCAAGTAGGTCTCCAGGTTCTGATTAGTACGCTCCGTCTGTCCATTCGACTGCGGATGGAAAGCCGAAGAGAATGAAAGTTGAATGCCAAGCCGAGAGCAGAACGCCCTCTAGAACCTGGAGACAAACTGTGTGCCCCTATCAGAAACCACATCCGAAGGAATACCATGCAATCTCACGATATTGTCAACAAAAATTTGCGCAAGAATCTTGGCATTAGGCAGACTAGTTAACGATATAAAATGAGTCATCTTGCTAAAACGATCAACTACCACCAAAATTACTGTTTTCCCCGAGGAAATTGGCAGATCCGTAATAAAGTCCATGGACAAGTGCGTCCAAGGACGAGACAGAATAGATAAAGGAAGGAGTGAACCAACCGGTCGAGTATGAGCAACCTTAGATCGTGCACAGGTCTCACAAGCTGCAATGTAATCCTCAATGCTCCTACATAACCCGGGCCACCAGAACCTCCGGGACACAAGGTCACAGGTGGACTTACCACCAGGATGTCCGGCAAGGACAGTATCGTGATGTTCCTTGAAAACCTTGTATCGCAGTTCTTCGGGAACAAATAACCTCCCTGGGGGACAGGAACCAGGAGCCCCCTCCTAGGCTCCCAACACCTCCATCTCCAATTCGGGATACAGAGTGGAAACCACAACCCCGTCAGCCAAAATCGGAGCAGGATCCTCTGAATCACCTCCCCCAGGAAAACTGCGAGACAACGTATCTGCCTTGATATTTTTGACCCCCGGACGAAAAGTGACAACAAAATTTAACCTGGTAAAAAACAGTGACCATCTGGCCTGTCTAGGGTTCAGACGCTTGGCAGATTGCAGGTAAGCCAAATTCTTATGATCCGTATAAACAGTAACGGGATGAGAAGCTCCCTCAAACCAGTGACGCCATTCCTCAAAGGCCAATTTTATAGCCAGCAACTCTCTATCTCCCACATCATAGTTCCTCTCGGCGACGAGAGCTTCTTGGAAAAGAAAGCACACGGGACCCATTTGCCAGGAGAAGAACCCTGCGGCAGCACCGCTCCCACCCCCACTTCTGATGCATCCACCTCCACCACGAATGGTTGAGACACATCGGGCTGCACCAGAATGGGAGCAGACACAAAACACTCCTTAATAGTCGAAAAGGCCTGCAATGCCTCCTCCGACCAAACAGAGACGTCAGTGCCCTTCTTTATCATATCAGTCAGAGGTTTAACAATGGTGGAATAGTTTAGAATACATTTTCTATAATAGTTAGTAAACCCCAAAAATCGCATCAAAGCTTTCTGATTCTCTGGTCAGTCCCATTCCAGAACAGCCCGGACTTTTTCGGGGTCCATACGAAAGCCAGAGTCGGAAAGCAGATATCCCAAAAACGGAAGCTCCTGCACAGAAAACACACATTTTTCCAATTTGGCATATAACTTATTCTCCTGAAGGATCGTCAAAACCTGTCTCACATGATCCTGATGGGTCTTCAGATCAGGAGAGTAAATTAAAATGTCATCCAAGTAACCCACCACGAACCTCCCCATAAAATGATGGGAATGTCATTGACAAATCGCTGAAATACCTCTGGCGCGTTCGTCAACCCAAAAGGCATAACCAGATTCTCAAAATGACCCTCGTGCGTATTGAAGGCTGTCTTCCACTCATCCCCTTCCTTGATTCTGATCAGATTGTAGGCCCCTCTCAAATCCAACTTGGAGAATACCCTGGCACCAACAATCTGATCAAAAAGGTCGGAGATCAAAGGAAGGGATACTGATCCCGGACCGTAATACGGTTCAATTCCCGAAAATCCAAACACGGTCTCAGTGATCCATCCTTTTTCTTGACAAAGAAAAAACCTACTGCCACCGGAGACTTAGATGGCCTAATATGACCCTTTGCCAAACTCTCGGCGATATACTTCTGCATGACCTCTCTTTCAGGTTGGGAAAGATTGTAAAGGCGAGACTTTGGCAACTTAGCTCCTGGGATGAGATTAACTCGACAATCATAGTCACGATGAGGGGGCAATTCCTGGGTCCCACCCTCCGAAAAGACATCCGCAAAGTCTGAGAGATATTGAGGTAGAACCGCAGTGGACACCCCAGAGATAGATGTGCCAAGACAATTCTCCGAACAAAACTCTCCCCAACCAATAATTTGTCTTGCCTACCAATCAATAATTGGATTATGTTTTGTCAACCAAGGCAAACCTAGGACTATAGGAGTAGGCAAATTCCTCATGACAAAACAAGAAATAAGCTCTACATGTGAATCACCCACCCTCAACTGAATACCATGTGCAATATGAGTGAGACTCCTTTGAGAAAGAGGTGAAGAATCTATTGCAAACACCGGAATCTCCCTTTCCAAAGTGCACGTACTTAGACCCAGATTTTGAAGGAAAAGAAAGTCAATAAGGTTTAGCCCAGCACCACAGTCAATGAGTCTAGCGCCACCATGGCTGGAAGGAGAAAACGAGAATTACAGGGAGCTTGCATATTTGCTTGTTCCACTACTCCATTCACGCTACCAAGAGTCAGGACGGCTTCTTTTTCTTTCATATCATCACGTGATTAAAAAAAAAGGACAAGCAAAAACAAGATGGTCACTTTTACCACAGTAGTAACATAATTTATGTAATCTCCTAAAGTTTCTCCTACCAGAACGAAAAGATATCGGACCCAACTGCATGGATTCCGCCCCTACCCCAGAGTTATAAGTAATATCACCCTGGGCAGCAGGTGAGACGAGACCACACGCAGAAGGGATCCCTTGCGCGGAGGGACCCTTACACCTCTCTCTGATACGTCTATCCAACTGAATAGCCAAAGACATAGCATTCTCTAGAGTATCCGGGTACTCATGAAAAGCCAGGGCATCTTTCAACCTTTCAGATAACCCCTGACAAAACTGACTACGTAACGCGGGGTCATTCCACCTCGACTCGGTAGCCCATCTCCTAAACTCTATGCAGTAACCCTCTGCAGTATGTTTACTCTGTAGTAAGTTACGCAATTTAGATTCTGCCATCGAGACCCGATCTGGGTCATCGTAAATCAATCCCAGGGCTTTGAAAAATTCCTCCACCGACCGGAGGGCTAGAGAACCAGGCGGCAGAGAAAAAGCCCAGGATTGCGCGTCCCCTTTAAGCAGAGACATGATGATATCAACCCTCTGATTTTCATGACACTTTAAAGCGGATAAAATCATCCGCACTCCCTGTAAATTTCTCAGGAAGAGCGACTTTAGGCTCCCCACCAATTTGACCTGCACCTGATGCCAGAACACTCTGACACTGTGTGACCGAACTACGCAGATCCGCGCAACCTCTAGGGATAATCCCTGCATGCGGTCAACCAGTGCATCAATTGACGCCATCACAAAACCGCTGAGTAATGGCAGTCACAGTATGGTGGGTTATAATGTCACGGCGGACAGGAACTCAGATACACAGACAACCAAATACACAAGTGTCACCTCCTAGCACACCTCCTAGCACATCCCTGACTTCTCTCCCTATGCTGCTAAGCCCACATTCAGACCTTGATGGTAGGAATGAAGGAATGAAGCCCAGGATTGCGCATCCCCTTTAAGCAGAGACATGATGATACAAACCCTCTGATTTTCATGACTCTTTAAGGCCTCTTTCACACTTGCGTTGTCCGGATCCGGCAAGTACTCCACTTGCCGGAATTACATGCCGGATCCGGAAAAACGCAAGTGTACTGAAAGCATTTAAAGACGGATCCGTCTTCAAAATGCGTTCAGTGTTACTATGGCAGCCAGGACGCTATTAAAGTCCTGGTTGCCATAGTAGGAGCGGGGAGCGGGAGAGCGGCATACTTACAGTCCGCGCGGCTCCCGGGGCACTCCAGAGTGACGTCAGAGCCCCCCATGCGCATGGATGACGTGCCATGTGATCACGTCATCCATGCGCCTGGGGCGCCCTGACGTCACTCTGGAGCGCCCCGGGAGCCGCACGGATGGTAAGTATGCTGCTCCCCCGCTCCCCACTACACTTTACCATGGCTGCCAGGACTTTAGCGTCCCAGCAGCCATGGTAACCACTCTAAAAAAGCTACAGATCCGGCAATGCGCCGAAACGACGTTTAGCTTAAGGCCAGATCCGGATCAATGCCTTTCAATGGGCATTCATTCCGGATCCAACCTTGCGGCAAGTCTTCAGTTTTTTGGGCCGGAGCAAAAAGCGCAGCATGCTGCGGTATTTTCTCCGGCCAAAAAACGTTCCGTTCCGGAACTGAAGACATCCTGATGCATCCTGAACGGATTTCACTCCATTCAGAATGCATTAGGATAAAACTGATCAGGATTCTTCCGGCATAGAGCCCCGGTGATGGAACTCTATGCCGGAAGACAATAACGCAGGTGTGAAAGAGCCCTAAAGCAGATAAAATCATCCGCACCCCCTGTAAATTTCTCGGGAAGAGCAACTTTAGGCTCCCCACCAATTTGACCTGCACCTGATGCCAGAACACTCTGATACTGTGTGACCGAACTACGCAGATCCGCGCAACCTCTAGGGATAATACCTGCATGCGGTCAACCAGTGCATCAATTGACGCCATCACAAAACCGCTGAGTAATGGCAGTCACAGTATGGTGGGTTATAATGTCACGGCGGACAGGAACTCAGATACACAGACAACCAAATACACAAGTGTCTAGGCTAGATGCTGGGGACAGGTCACCTCCTAGCACATCCCTGACTTCTCTCCCTATGCTGCTAAGCCCACATTCAGACCTTGATGGTAGGAATGAAGTGTCCTCGTGCCTGGACTGCAAACACCCTAGAATCCCTGAGATGGTGAAAGGGGAGAAGGGGCAGAAGACATACAAATAGCCTAGATCGCAAACAACACAAACAGAAATCAAACTTATCTGAGCTGGAACAGACAATCCTTCCTTCCTTGAATCCAAGGCCAGACTGAAATCTATAACCCGCACGGCCCTCTGGGATTGAAGGCAATTTAAGTCAATGACCCCACCCAGAGCACCTGAAGGAAGGCGGATCCAGCATGATTCCAAAACAAACAAAAGGTTAGACACGTGCTGCCAATCTGACAGACCTCCGCACACCGTCTGAGCAGGGCATGACAGTGACCCGCAGACACTGATTGTGGACCCAGGCGTTCGTCCCACTTATTATGGTCCTTGGATGCCATGTGGCGGAGCATGCTGGTGGTGGTGAGGTTGCTAGTGTTCATGCCACAACTCATTTTTGTATGGCACAGGTTGCAAACTACTATTCTTTTGTCGTCCGCACTTTCCTAAAAAATGCGCCATACTGCGGAACATCTACCTCTTGGCAAGGGAGATTTCCGCAAGGGGGTGCTTTGTGGAACAGTTGCGGGCCTGTTTGGTGTGGCCCGCCTTCTCGCTTTTGCCACCCCACTGCCTCTTCCAGCCTGTTGCGGTGCTGCGGATTCCTCCCCCTCTGTACTGCTGTCCTCACTTGGCTTTCCACCTTCCCAGGTTGGGTCAGGGACCTCATCGTCCACCACCTCCTCTTCCACTTCCTCACTCTGCTCATCCTCCTGATTTGTTGACCTTACCACAACCTCAGTGATTGACAACTGTGTCTCATCCTCTTCATCAACCTCTTGGGACAGTAATTGCGGTTGACTCATTGGCAACTGTGTCTCATCATAATCCACCTCAGTAAAAACGAATTGCCATTCCCCACCGTCATTTTCCTGTGACTGTGGATGTTCAAGAGGTTGGGAATCGGGGCACAAGATCTCATGTCCCTTTTCAAGCGTGCATGGTGAGAGGGCCAAAGCAAGGAACGGCGCTGAAAAGAGGTCCTCAGAATATCTGAGTGTGGGGTCACTTGTTTGGCCAGACTGTAAATGGTAGGAGGAAGGAGGATCAGGGTGAGGATTTTACCTCAAGACACGGAGGCTCATATTGCTTAACTCTTTCTTTACTTTAAAACAGCAGCAAAGAAGATAATCAGAAAAAACATTTCTCCAATGAGAACATAAGTCCCTCCCCCTTATCTCCACATAAAGGGACCTCCTTCACATCTTCACTTCCTCTTTCTTTGCTGCTGCTGATGAGATAAGTACCCCACCACAGTCCTCTGGGCTGTGGATTGGTATATATACTGTATATTATTTGTCTCTATATATTTGGATTGTCAAGGGTTTTTCTTCATTCTTAATCCTTATATCTGTGGGTCGTTGTTTTATTTCCTTTTTGTTGCTTTGGGAGGTTTTTTCCCCCTATTTCTTTTTATATATCTTTGTTCTATCCTTTCCCCATTTTTCTCCGGTCTTCCGGATTTTTTTCTCTTGCCTATTGCGTTTTCGCCTGTGTCGCCAGTGCCTGCGTCAGTTTCGTCCGCTCCGGGATCTTACCGTCCTCCGGGTGGCCTTGTTGTTCAGCGGTCTCGTCCCGGTCGCCATTTTCTTGTTCCCTCCTTCGTCTTCGGCGCTCCGGGACATCGCAAGGTTTCGGCGGCCATCTTGGTTGCGCCCGAGATCTCGCGATTCGCGAGATTTCGGGCGCGCGCGCGCATTTTTCTTCTGCAGCTCCCTGCTTCCTTCGCGAGATCTCGCGAGTTTTCATACGTAGTGCCGATTCCTAACGGTCACCTCGTTTCTGCCGCGCTCCTGTCGGGTCTCTCCGCTTAGATTGAGATAAGTACTAGGTTGTTCCAGGGGCTTATTGTGCTAGTCACTAGGTTGTGCCAGGTGCTTACCCCTAAGTTCCGGGTATTTCCCCTGCAGTGTAGCCACCATGTCTGCCCCAACCCCCTCTTCTCTGCTAGGTAGCAGCCCCACACCTGATGTCAGCCAGGCTGCTCCCCAGAGGGTGCTCCCTCCTGTCACCCCTTCTGCGGCAGACGCCCATGCTAGGGCCTTACAGCAGTCCATTTCGGACGCCATTGTGTCCGCTATGGGCTCTGTTTCTTCGGCCCTCACCAGCTCCCTGTCTCAGGTCCTCTGTGCCCAGACAGTTACTATGACCCATGATACCACGGTGTCGTTACCTAATGCCTCCAGAAACCCCTTGACAGATGGCATCGTTCCATCATCTGACAGCGCGCCCCGGTCGCGCAAAAGAGCCTGTCCGCGCCAGGCAGAACGTGCACGGAACTGGAAAACGGCTAGATCCCAGCCGCAACCAGAATCTGACTCTCAGGAGTCTGAGGAGGAGGTTGAGTTACTTTCCCCAGCTAACTCTGAGGGGGATGAGATCGATTTAGATGAGGGGCATCCTGACCCGGTTCCCCGCCGGGCCGCGACTAAGTCGTCGGCGACGACCGAGGCGCAAACCCCCCTTTTGGACCCATCGGGTACTCCATTATTTGACCCGGACTCGCTACATCACCCCAGGTCATCCGAATGGCTACCGGCTCCCCATGTCGCTAGCTATATTGAAACCATGGCTCGCAAGCCGCTTAGCAAGGAAGCCAGGAACAAAATGCGGGCCGAGTGTCCCCGTCCAGCTATATCAAACAAAGTGTGTGAAACCCCCGCAGTCGACCCGAAGGTCGTACAATTTTTGTCCAAGTCCGGGTTTAGCCCCCGCAGGGGCCTGGACTCTGCCCTTCGGGCGTGCCAGGACAAATTGTTAGACATTATGGGTCCGCTGGCCAAAATCTTTGATTTGGCGGAATCAGCAATTTCTCAGGGCCGGCTGGTGGATCCTGAGGAGCTTAGGGGCTGGGTCCAGCGAGCCATATGTCTGGCGGGCAACGCCAACACGTCTATCGCCATTGAGCGTAGGAAGGCCATCTTGATTAAGATGGAGCCTAAATTGGCCAACATGGCCCTCACCGAGTCGGGCAAAGACGCCCAGGGGCTCCTATTTGGTGACCCCTTTATCAAGGAGCTGGGGAAGTTTGTGGGCATGTTTACGGCCCTAGACAAGGCGCAGACCTCCATGCGTAAAGTGTTCAGCAACCGGGTTTCCTCCAGGGCCGGCAGTTCGAGAGGCCGTCTGGCCGGCCGTTCTTCCTATCAGTCCCGTGGCTCGGGACGAGGCCTCTCAACATCATCGTTCCGGTCCTCCGGTTCCGACCCAAGACAACCCCCATCCTTCTTCCCATCGCGAGGCTTCCAGGGACGTGGCAGACCATACCGGGGACAGCCTAACCTTCGACGCCCTTTCGGTAAGTCATCAATTCCTTCCCCATTTTTCGGATCAAAATGTGGGGGGCAGACTCCGTTTCTTTTCAGATGTGTGGGCCACGATCACCTCAGACCCGTGGGTCTTGTCCACGGTACTAGGGTTCCACATAGAGCTGGTGTCGGAGCCGAATTTCTTAGGATCCCCTCCGTTTTTTCATACTGCCCTGTCCGCCCAATCCCTCATCGACGAGGAACTGGCTCAATTACTCCAAAAAAGGGCCATAGAGCCGGCTCCCCAGACCCCTCGGGGAGTGGTCAGCAATATGTTCCTCGTACAAAAGAAAGGGGGTCAATTCCGGCCAGTTATCAATCTGAAGGCCTTAAATTCCTTTGTGAGATACCGTCATTTCAAGATGGAGGGCATCCACCTCCTTCGGGATATGCTCCTCCCTCACGACTGGTTGGTGAAACTAGACCTAAAAGATGCGTACCTTACGGTACCGGTTGCTCTGTCCTCAAGGAACCTGTTGCAGTTCCGTTGGCAGAACGCCCTGTGGCGTTTCACGTGCCTTCCCTTTGGCCTGTCATCCGCCCTGTGGTGCTTCACGAAGTTGCTTCGTCCGGTCATGGCTTGGCTCCGCAGTCGGGGTGTGAGGCTCATAGTCTATCTGGACGACATTTTGATCATGGCCAGGGATTATGCCACCATCCGGGATCACCTACATTTAGCAATGTCTCTTCTCACCGGTTTGGGCTTCATTATCAATCGGGAAAAGTCCTGTTTAATCCCGTCCAGGACTTTGGAGTTCCTGGGTTTCATGGTAGACTCAGAGGCGTTGACTCTCAGTCTTCCCCCAGCGAAGGTGCGTGCGATTCGCAAGGAATTGCGCCGCACGTTGTCTTTGCCACAGGTGTCCCTTCGTCAGCTTGCCAGGGTGATAGGTCTCTTATCGTCTTCCATCCAGGCGATTTTTCCGGCCCCGCTGCATTATCGGGCCTTACAGCGCTTGAAGATTGCCCACTTGCAGCCGGGGGCGACTTATGCGGATCTCGTCCTCTTGGACTCGGATACTCGGGACGAGTTAGTTTGGTGGATCGCCAACCTGTCAGCCTGGAATGGGAGGGCCATTTTTGGCCCTCGGCCGGACCTGATAGTGGAGTCCGACGCCAGCCTCCTGGGCTGGGGGGCTCATTGCGAGGGGGTCTCCACCGGCGGCCCTTGGGCGCTGTCGGAGACTGCGCTACATATCAATGCCCTGGAACTCCTGGCGGGATCTTTTGCGATCCGCAGCTTTATCAACGGGAAGGCCACGGCGTGTGTGCGTCTGCGGATGGACAACGTCTCGGCAGTCAGGTATATCAACTCCATGGGAGGTACCCGTTCCAGGATGCTAACCCACCTGGCCAAGGAGTTTTGGGAGTTTTGCCTGTCCAACAATGTGTCGGTGGTAGCGGAGTATTTACCAGGGCTCCACAATACTCGGGCCGATTGGAGCTCTCGTTTCATGTCCGATTCCAGCGACTGGAAATTGGACGAGGAAACGTTCGAGTCCGTTTTATCCCGCTGGGGTCCTTTGTCGATCGACCTCTTTGCGTCTCGGTGGAACGCCCAACTCCCCAGATATTTCAGTTGGAGGCCGGATCCTTCCGCGGAGGCGGTGGATGCGTTCCTGCAGCCATGGTCGGCGGTCCTAACGTATGCATTTCCACCTTTCTCCCTGATTCCGCGGGTTCTCGCCATGGTTCGTTACCAGGCGGCGGACATGGTCTTGGTGGTGCCGTTTTGGTCCACTCAGTCTTGGTTCCCGCAACTCATGGAGTTGTTGGTGGACTATCCCCTGCTATTGCCGCAATCGGCAACGCTGTTGCGGGGTCCGGTGGGTCAACCACACCCTCTGATAGTTTCGGACTCTCTGCGCCTGATGGCTTGCAGGATTTCGGGGGTCCCGATTTATCCGCAGATGTTTCGGAGACGGCTAGGTTCCTACTGGAGAGCGCTTGGGCTCCCGGGACCAGGAGGGCTTACAAGTCTGCATGGCAGTCATGGTCTTCTTGGTGCCTGCTCAGGAACCTGGATCCCGTTTCAGCCTCAGTGAATGATATCGTCCTTTTCCTTTCTTCTTTGTACAAGGAGGGTAAGGCCTATCGCACCATTAATGTGTTTAGGTCGGCTATCTCCTCCGGCCATAGGGGGTTCGAGGGCTGTCCGGCGGGACGTCATCCCCTTATTTGTCGTTTACTCAGAGGCTCGCGCCTGACCCGCCCACCTCGCCCTCGGTTCTCGAGTTCGTGGGACGTTTCTATTGTCCTATCTTTTCTGTCGTCTTGGCCGGTCAATTCGGAGCTCTCTTTACGCCAGCTCTCGGCCAAGCTAGTTACCTTGTTCTGTCTCGTCTCCTGCAAAAGGGTGTCGGACGTGCGGGCGTTGGACTACGACGCTCGCTCGTTCACCCCGCAGGGCGTGACTTTTAATATTTCACGTCGTACTAAAACCAATATTAGGTCGGTGGATTATCCGGCTTTTCCAGAGTCCCTGCTCCTTTGTCCGGTGGCATGCTTTAGGGAGTACGAAACTCGTACTTCGCCCCTGCGGACTACCGCTCATTCACAACTGTTTATTTCCTTTCGTCGCCCTCATCTCCCGGTCACAAGTGTCACCTTGTCTCGCTGGGTGAAGTGGATCTTATCCCTGGCGGGGATTGACACCTCTATTTTCACGGCACACTCAGTTCGAGGTGCCTCAGCTACGTCTTTAGCCCTCTCTGGGGCCAAATTGGAGGATGTCATGAGACTGGCGGACTGGTCTCGGGTTTCTACGTTCAGGGAGTTTTATTTCAGACCAGGTCCGCATGTGTTTTCGTCCATTGTCAGTCGGCTTTGAACTAGCAATATGAGCCTCCGTGTCTTGAGGTAAAATTGTAGGATTTTACTAGTTTATGACGTAAAGTCATGATTTTATGAAAGACACGGAGGCGAGTATTGTCCCACCCATATTGTATCCCTCCCATATTGTCCCACCCATATTGTATGTCTATATTGGAGACTATTACAGTATGCTGTACTTGTTTATATGTATATGTTTGATTGATTTTTACTGCGTTCTTTTTCTTTTCCTGCATCAATAGGATTATTTGGAGTTGTCTTCGGCTCCTTGCTATTTATCTCTATGTTTCCTTCCAGGTTGATTCCAGGGCCTTGCGGTGCTGTGGTTGAGTTTCCCCAGTGTTGGCGCATTCCGCCCGGTGGCCGTTTGGGGATGGTTCCGTGTTTTGGGATCGTTTGAAGTCTCGCCGGTGGTTCTCGGTGGTTCCAGTTTCCGGTTTTTCAGATACGTTACCAAAGAAAGAGGAAGTGAAGATGTGAAGGAGGTCCCTTTATGTGGAGATAAGGGGGAGGGACTTATGTTCTCATTGGAGAAATGTTTTTTCTGATTATCTTCTTTGCTGCTGTTTTAAAGTAAAGAAAGAGTTAAGCAATACTCGCCTCCGTGTCTTTCATAAAATCATGACTTTACGTCATAAACTAGTAAAATCCTACAATTGTGCTGACCAGACTCCTGGCTACTGAGACTGGACTTGGTGGAAGACACTGTGGTGCTTAACCGACTGGAAGCATTATCTGCTGCAATCCAACCGACCACCTGGTCGCACTGGTCTGACTTCAAGAGTGGTGTCCTGTGCCGCCCTGCAAACTGGGACATGAAGCTAGGAATCTTGGATGATATTTTATTTTTTGCTCTGGCAGCAGGCACTGTTTGTCCTCACCAAGGGCCTCGGCCTCTGCGTGCACCATCAGCATCACGGCCACTTCCCCGTCCCTTACTGCTCATCTTCTTCATTTTAAATGTGATTTATGCTTGAAAGTATGTACAAAAATTTTTACAAAAGTATTTGTGATGAGGAAACATTATACAGGATAAGTACCACAGGCAATGTCACAGTTCGCAGCGTCTACGGAAAAAGTGCACTGGATGTCACTGATATTTTAGGGATGCGCACACTTTAAACAGGAGATGTGGCGCGGATAATTTTACTGTCTGCAGCGGACACCGTCTACGGATAAAGTGTACTGGATGTCACTGATATTTTAGGGATGCACCCAATTTACACAAAAGATAGATGTGGCGCAAATAATTTAACTGTCCACAGCGGCCTAGTACACTGTATTTTGCGCAGGATATGCTAAAAATATATATTGCTGCTGTCACACATAATAGTCCTTGCAAGGACTTTTGGGTCTATGAAACGTTTTTGTAGAAAAATGAAATTCAATTACACTCCCTACACTGTCTGTCCGTCCTCTCCCTGACTTAGAATGAGCCAAACACGCCTCATCGGGTGCTATATAGCACCCGATGATGGGTTCCGGCCAGCCAATCACTGTAATGCCAGTAGACAACATAGCTACTGGCATTACAGTGAGGGTAGTACTTACCTGCACGTTTCTTAGCAGCCGCGAAACGTGCAGGGAGGAGACTCGAGCATTGTGCTCGAACACATGCTGTACTTGGCCATGTGCCAAGCATAGCGGTGCTCGAGTCGAACTGGTATTCGGCCGAGCATGCTTGCTCAACACTAATAGTAATATCAACTAATCCTAAATATACCTCTTTGTCATGTGACCTCCACTCATTCAAAAGAATTTAGACCATTTGACAGAAGGTCAATGTTCTGCTGAGCTCACTACTTCCTTAAGTGGTGGTTGCATAACCTGTATGTAGTGAGCTCCCTCTAATGGTGGCTGTATAATCTGTATGTAGTGAGCTCCCTCTAGTGGTGGATATATAATCTGTATGTAGTGAGCTCCCTCTAGTGGTGACTGTATAATCTGTATGTAGTGAGCTCCCTCTAGTGGTGACTGTATAATCTGTATGTAGTGAGCTCCCTCTAGTGGTGGCTGTATAATCTGTATGTAGTGAGCTCCCTCTAGTGGTGGCTTTAATGATATGTGTATAGTGAGCTCCCTCTAGTGGTGGCTGTATAATTTGCATGTAGTGAGCTCCCTTGTAGTGGTGACTGTATAATCTGTATGTAGGGAGCTCCCTGTAGTGGTTGCTGTATAATCTGTATGTAGTGAGCTCTCTCTAGTGGTAGCTGTATAATCTGTATGTAGTGAGCTCCCTGTAGTGGTGGCTTTAATGATCTGTATGTAGTGAGCTCCCTCTAGTGGTGGCGTTAATAATATGTATATAGTTAGCTCCCTCTAGAGGTGGCTGTCTAATCTGTATGTAGTGAGCTCCCTCTAGTGGTGGTTGTATAATCTGCATGTAGTAAACTCCCTCTAGTGGTGACTGTATAATCTGTACGCAGTGAGCTCCCTCTAATGATGGCTAAAAAATCTGCATGTATTGAGTTCCCTCTACTAGTGGCAGTATAATCTGTATGTATTGATCCCCCTCACTTATTGGTGGCTGTATATTCTGTATGTAGTGAGCTTCCTCTAGTGGTGACTGTATAATCTGTATGTAGTGAGCTCCCTCTACTGGTGGCTTTATGTTTGTAGTGAGCTCTCTCTAGTGGTGGCTGGATGATCTCTATGTGTCACCGCCAGATCTCTGAGAAGCTTTGACAGACATTCTTCAATACCTCTTGCTTGAGGTTCTTTTGTTTTAGTTTCGTTTTGTCATCTTGTTTCCCTCTCTCAGCTGTCATCTAGTGGCACTGATTGCATCCCTTTATATCCCCTCCCATACTGCATCACTTTGCGGTTTATACAACTTCCTGGCTTGTGCTTACTGCTAGATGCTGCAAACTGCTGGTTCCTCACATAAATCTTTTCCTTTATTTGTGTTTTCCTGTTGGCTTAATTCTAGGTGACCCTGACTCCCTCCGTATTAAGTGCAGGGAGCCGGTGGTCGTGTCCCCTCACTATTGTAGGGTTTTCAGGTGTCACTCAGTCTAGGTACGAGGGCATGCAACTTTCTATCATTAAGATCTTTGCATGGGCTGAGCAGTCAGGGAGAGCTCTAGGGCTTTTATAGGGCTCACTCATATGTTCCTTAGTTTGGGATCAAGTCAGTTGGATCTTTATTTGTGACTTCTAGTTTCCTGCAACACCATCCATGACATTATGTAGTGAGTTCCCCCTATTGGTGGTTGCATAATTTGTATGTAGTGAGCTCCCCCTAGTGGTGGTTGTATGATCTGTATATAGTGAGATCCCCCTAGTGGTGGCTGTATAACCTGTATATCATGAGTTTTCTCTAGTGGTGGCTGTATAATCTGCATGTAGTGATCTCCCTCTAGTGCTGGTTGAACAATCTGTATGTAGTGAGCTCCCTCTAGTAGTGTCTGTATAATCTGCATGTAGTGAGCTCCCTCTAGTGGTGGCTGTATTATCTGTATGTAGTGAGCTCCCTCTAGTGGTGGCTGTATAATCTGTATGCAGTGAGCTCCCTCTAGTGGTGGCTGTATAATCTGTATATAGTGAGCTCCCCCTAGTGGTGGCTGTATAATCTGTATGTAGTGAGCTCCCTCTAGTGGTGGCTGTATAATCTGTATGTAGTGATCTCCCTCTAGTGGTAGCTGTATAATCTGTATGTAGTGAGCTCCCTCTAGTGGTGGTTGTATAATCTGCATGTAGCGGACTTCTTCTACTGGCCTCTCATATATTGTATACATTCGTTATACACAAAGTGATCTCTCATATATTGTATAGATTCATTATACACAGAGTGATTTGATTTCTCATATTTTCTATAGATTCATTATACACAGTGATCTCTAATACATTCAATAGATTCATTATATACAGAGTAATCCCTCAGATATTCTATAGATCAGGGGTCAGAAACCTCTGGCACTGCAGATGTTGAGAAACTACAACAACCAGCATTAGTGTTGATAGAGCATGCTTGGCCAAACACCAGTTCGGTTCGAGCATTTCGATGCTCGGCACATGGCGGTATTTGGCCGAGTACCGCATGTGCTCGAGTGCAATCAAGCGCAATCAATCAATCAAGCTCATCCCCGCACGTTTGTTGGTCTGTTGGTTACGCAGCCAATAAACGTGCAGGTAAGTACTGCCCTCACTGTAATGCTGTAGCCACGCTGGTTACTGGCATTACAGTGATTGGCTGTCCGGAACCTGTCATCGGGTGCTGTATAGCACCCGATGACATGTGTTCGGCTCAGTGTTAGTCAGGGAGAGCTGTGCTGAAGAAGGGAAAGATAGTGTAGGGAGTGAATTTTTTTTTTGTAAGTTTAAAAACTTGTCAGAGACCCAAAAGTCCTTTAAAGGACTATTGTGTGTGGCAGCAGCAATATATATTTTTAGCGCAACCTGCGCTAAATTGCTAAAACTTTACAGACCCAAAAGTCCTTTTAAGGACTGTTGTGTGTGGCAGCAATATCTATTTTTAGCGCTTCCTGCTCTAAAGAGCGTGCAATTGTTAGGCCGCTGCAGACAGCGACATTATCTGCGCTACATCTCCTGTGTAACGTGTGCGCATCCCAAAAATATCTATGACATCCAGTGTACTTTTTCCGTAGACGGTGTCCGCTGCGGACATTGACATTACCTGGGGTACATCTGCTGTGTAACATTTCTATATCCAAAAAATATCAGTGACATCCAGTGTAATTGTTCGTTAGACGGTGTCCGCTGCGGATAGTGACATTACCTGGGGTACATCTCCTGTGTAACGTTTCCACATCCCAAATACCTGTGACATTCCCTATTTTTTTATATTAGCCGCTGCCGACATCAGCAACATCTGCAGTGTGTCTCCTGTGCAACATGTGCGCATCCCAAAAATATCTGTGACATCTAGTGTACTTTTTCCGTAGACTGTGTCCGCTGTGGACAGTGACATTAGCTGTGCTACATCACCTGTGTAACGTTTCCACATCCCAAATACCTGTGACATTCCCTGTAATTTTTTATTAGCCATTGGTGACAGCATTGACATTATCTGCGGTATTTATCCTGTGTAACTTTTCCACATCCCAAATACCTGTGACATTCTCTGTAATTTGTTATTAGCCGCTGCTGACATCAGCGACATTATCTGAGGTATATCTCCTGTGTGACGTTTCCACATCCCAAATACCTTTTTTAATTTTTTTGCGCATACACTTCCAAATCCTACGCTACTGTACGTGTGACATACTTTCAAGCATATATAACATTTAATATGAAGAAGGCGAGCAGTAAGGGACGGGGAAGTGGCCGTGATGCTGATGGTGCACACAGAGGTCGTGGCCCTTGGCGCGTTGAAACTATGCCTGGTGCCAGAGCACAAGAAAAACAATCATCCACGATATCTAGCTTCATGTCCCAGTTTGCAGGGCGGCACAGGACAACGCTCTCAAAGTCAGACCAGTGCGACCAGGTGGTCGGTTGGACTGCAGCAGATAATGCTTGCAGTCGGTTAAGCACCACCCTGTCTTCCACCAAGTCCAGTCTCTGTAGCCAAGAGTCTGGTCAACACAAACCTCACCCTGATCCTCCTTCCTCCCACCATGGAGAGCCTTGCCAAACAAGTGATCCCTCACTTGGATATTCCGAGGAGCTCTTTTCAGCAACATTTTTTTTTTATCCTCTCAAAAAGCCCACTTGAAGAGGGACATGAGATCTTGTGCCCTGATTCCCAAACTTTTGAGCATCCACAGTCACAATTGGATAACGGTGGGGAACGGCAATTAGTGTTTCACGAGGTGGATGATGATGATGAGACACAGTTGCCAATAAGTCAATGGCAATTAGTGTCTCAAGAGATTGAAGACGAGGATGAGACAGTCAATAACTGAGGTTGTTGTTAGGTCAACAAGTCAGGAGGATGAGCAGAGTGAGGAAGTGGAAGAGAAGGTGGTGGACGATGAAGTCACTGACCGAACCTGGGAAGGTGGCAAGCCGAGCGAGGACAGCAGAACTGAGGGGAAGGGATCCGTAGCACTGCAACATGTTAGAAGAGGCAGTGGGGCGGCAAAAGGGAGAAGGCGGCCACACCAAACCGGCCAGCAACTGTTCCCCGAAGCACACCCTTGCGGAAATCTCCGTTTCCAAGGGGTAGGTGTTCCGCTTTTTTGAGGAAAGTGCGGACGACAAAAGAATCTTAATTTGCAACCTGTGCCATACAAAAATGAGCAGGGGCGTAAACACTACCAACCTCACCACCACCAGCATGATCCGCCACATGGCATCAAAGCACCGTAATAGGTGGGCCGAACACCTGGGTCCATAATCTGTGTCTGCGGGTTACACCACTGCCTCCTCTTCCCCTGTGTTACGTGCTGGACAATCCCCTGTCGAAGGCACAGGCCCGGATGCCTCCCGCACTTTGGTGCTCGATCAACACTACCCAGCATGCCTACTTGTTCTGCTCTTCTCAGAACTCACATATAAGTGAACTAAGCATGCAGGGAACTGCACTTTCATAACAGCTGGTTTGCCGAAGGATGCTGACCCCTGCTATAGATTCAATACAAACAGAGTGATCTCTTATACATTCTATACATCCATTATACATAGTGATCTCTCATATATTCTATAGATTCATTATACACAGTGATCTCTCATATATTCTATAGATTTATTATACAAAGAGTGATATCTAATTTATTCTATAGATTTATTATACAGTGATCTCTCATATACAGTTGCAAGAAAAAGTATGTGAACCCTTTGGAATGATGTGGATTTCTGCACAAATTGGTCATAAAATGTGATCTGATCTTCATCTAAGTCACAACAATAGACAATCACAGTCTGCTTAACCTAATAACACACAAAGAGTTAAATGTAACCATGTTTTTATTGAACACACCATGTAAACATTCACAGTGCAGGTGGAAAAAGTATGTGAACCCCTAGACTAATGACATCTCCAAGAGCTAATTGGAGTGAGGTGTCAGCCAACTGGAGTCCCATCAATGAGATGAGATTGGAGGTGTTGGTTACAGCTGCCCCTATAATAAACACACACCAGTTCTGGGTTTGCTTTTCACAAGAAGCATTGCCTGATGTGAATGATGCCTCGCACAAAAGAGCTCTCAGAAGACCTACGATTAAGAATTGTTGACTTGCATAAAGCTGGAAAGGGTTATAAAAGTATCTCCAAAAGCCTTGCTGTTCATCAGTCCACGGTAAGACAAATTGTCTATAAATGGAGAAAGTTCAGCTCTGCTGCTACTCTCCCTAGGAGCGGCCGTCCTGTAGAGATGACTGCAAGAGCACAGCGCAGACTGCTCAATGAGGTGAAGAAGAACCCTAGAGTGTCAGCTAAAGACTTACAGAAGTCTCTGGCATATGCTAACATCCCTGTTAGCGAATCTACGATACGTAAAACACTAAACAAGAATGGATTTCATGGGAGGACACCACAGAGGAAGCCACTGCTATCCAAAATAAACATTGCTGCACGTTTACAGTTTGCACAAGAGCACCTGGATGTTCCACAGCAGTACTGGCAAAATATTCTGTGGACAGATGAAACCAAAGTTGAGTTGTTTGGAAGAAACACACAACACTATGTGTGGAGAAAAAGAGGCACAGCACACCAACCTCAAAACCTCATCCCAACTGTGAGGTATGGTGGGGGGGGCATCATGGTTTGGGGCTGCTTTTCTGCTTCAGGGCCTGGACGGATTCCTATCATCAAAGGAAAAATGAATTTCCAAGTTTATCAAGACATTTTGCAGGAGAACTTAAAGGGGTTGTCCAAGTTATATTTATTGATGACCTATCCTCAGGATAGGTCATCAATATCAGATCGGAGGGGGTCTGACACCCGGCACCCCCTCCGATCAGCTGTTTGAAGAGAAGGCGTGCGCGGTGTCAGCGCTGCCTCCTCTTCACTGTTTGAAGAACCTAGAATATGACATATGTTCAGTTGTTTCACACTTTTTTGTTATGTATATAATTCTACATGGGTTAATTCATAGTTTTGATGCCTTCAGTGTGAATCTACAATTTTCATAGTCATGAAAATAAAGAAAACTCTTTGAATGAGAAGGTGTGTCCAAACTTTTGGTCTGTACTGTTTAAAAGATAATTCTGTGTATAATGGATCTATAGAATATATGAGAGATCGCTGTGTATAATGAATTGGTCTAGACTTCTGCCCAGCAGCACAGATTAACACTATGCTTTCTGTTGTTTCTGCTGTGTCACTGAGCTTACCTTACATTATAAAATTAATTTTAAAGGCATATTATCTTTTTCTGCTTCTGTGAACACAATATATATAACAGTTTTATGACATCCAAAACATGAAGTCACTGTAAATAACTCTGCTTTTGTCTTTAACACATAAACATAGGAACTGTATTAAGGTTATTGGCAGGTCTAGCTGTATACACATATATAAGGCTACTTTCACACTTGCGTTCAGAACGGATCCGTCTGCATTATAATGTTAAAAAATGTCTAAGTGTGAAAGTAGCCTCAGACGGATCCGTCCAGACTTTCAATGTAAAGTCAATGGGGCACGGATCCGTTTGAAGATTGAGCCATATTGTGTCATCTTCAAGCGGATCCGTCCCCATTGACTTACATTGTAAGTCTGGACGGATCCGCACGCCTCTGCACGGCTGAGCGGAGCGGAGGCCAAACTGTGCCAGACTGATGCATTCTGAGCGGATCCGCATCCACTCAGAATGCATTAGGGCAGTACGGATGCGTTCGGTTCCGCTTGTGAGCCCCTTCAAACGGAACTCGCAAGCGGACACCCGAATGCTAGTGTGAAAGTAGCCTTAAGCTATACAGGTCTTAGCTGGCCAGCTACACCAATTTGAGTAAGAGCGTTGTGTGAACTACAGAAAACAACACATGACGGGATATGATTTGGACAAAAATAATATAAAAAATAGCCTCTAAACCCAAAAATGACCTGGATATATCAGTCCCTCTGGGTAACGTCTCCTGAGTGACAACCGCTAGTGACCTCCATTACAGCTCCCCTCAGAGGTTGTCGCCCAGCTTTCCTGGACGCCATGTCCAGCTGGTGACGCAGCGATCTGCTCCCCACTCTTGGATGCTGGAACCCACAAAGGCTGATTGACGCAGGAGACGAGACGCCGGCCATACTGGCTCACACGCAGCTTTTCCAGAAATAGAAGACCCAGTATTTCTCCTTCCCAAAGACGTGGCACCCTCCTCAGAGCGTCCTGGAGGCTGAGATCTGAGGAGCCGTCTGTAGGGTCCTCAGGCTTTAGGTGACATTGTGTGATCTGTGACATGGACAGGACCCCTGGTCCTTTCAGAACTACAAATCTTAGCATTCCCTGTAGATAAGTTTACTCCCATAAAGAAAACAAGATGGACAGGTGTGCTCCCCGCATTCTGCTTTCATGAAGCTAGCGAGTAACCAGGCCACACATAAAACACCACTTTTTGCAACGGTGGACATACCTATTAAAGGGGTTCCCCTTAGGATAGGCCTTCAGTATTAGACTGCAGGGGGTCTGACTGGTGCGTTCTTTACAGGGCACTGGGCTGTACTAATGCTGGTGGCCACTCCTGGTAAGTGACCGAGCTGCAATACCAGGCATTACCACTGCCAAAGCTATGGCACTGTGCATGGGACAGAAACATTGCTGACCTCTTACTCAGCTGATCGGAGGGGTGCCCGATATTGATTGCCTATGGATAGATTATCAATATTGCAGTCCTGGAAACCTCTTTACCTGAATTCAGTGACACCAGTGGCACCTGCCGACCATCCAATGTGTACGGGGTCAGTAGCATCATCGGACATCGCCCAATCCTCATCGCAGATGACACCTTCTGGTGAGCTTACTACAGTTTTCCCATTGAGAACACATGCATGCTCAGCTGAGCCCAGTGTGCATGTGTATGGGTGGGAAGATTAGACGCCAGGCAAACGAGCGTTCAGTCAACTGCTACGTACAGTGTATGGCGGCACAACACGAGAAGAAGGGAAGCTAAGAAGACGCTGCAACACTGCACCGACCTCCAGATTATGGCTACTTTCACATATGCCTTTTGTATTCCGGTATAAGATCCGTCAGAGGAGCTTAAAACCGGGGCAAAAGGTTTCCATTTTGTCCCTATTCATTGTCAATGGGGAAACTTAGAACAAACCAGATCAGGATGCGTTCCCTTCCGGTTTGTTCAGTGTGACCAAAGCACCTTCGTCACTGGGAGTTGGAGAGAGCTGCTTTACCCCTTCATGAAGTCTTGGCTCATGTTTGGGGGATGGGATAACTACACCCTTAGGCTCCTTTCACATGGGCGAGTATTCCGCGCGGATGCGATCCGTGAGTTGAACGCATTGCACCCGCTCTGAATACCGACCCATTTATTTCTATGGAGCTGTTCACATGAGCGGTGATTTTCACGCATCACTTGTGCGTTTTTCACGCAACGCAGGCCCCATAGAAGTGAATGGGGTTGCGTGAAAATCGCAAGCATCCGCAAGCAAGTGCGGATACGGTGCGATTTTCACGCACGGTTGCTAGGAGACGATCGGGACGGAGACCCGATCATTATTATTTTCCCTTATAACATGGTTATAAGGGAAAATAATAGCATTCTGAATACAGAATGCATAGTACAATAGCGCTGGAGGGGTTAAAAAAAATTAAAAATAATTTAACTCACCTTAATCCACTTGCTCGCGAAGCCGGCATCTCCTTCTGTCTTCATCTTAGCTGTGTGTAGCAACAGGACCTGTGGTGACGTCACAGTCATCACATGGTCCGTCACATGATCTTTTACCATGGTGATGGATCATGTGATGACCGGAGTGACGTCACCACAGGTCCTGTTGCTATACACAGCTAAGATGAAGACAGAAGGAGATGCCGGCTACGCGAGCAAGTGGACTAAGGTGAGTTAAATTATTTTTTTGTTTGTTTTAACCCCTCCAGCGCTATTGTACTAAGCATTCTGTATTCAGAATGCTATTATTTTCCCTTATAACCATGTTATAAGGGAAAATAATACAATCTACAGAACACCGATCCCAAACCCGAACTTCTGTGAAGAAGTTCGGGTTTGGATACCAAACATGCGCGATTTTTCTCATGCGAGTGCAAAACGCATGACAATATTTTGCACTTGCGCAGAAAAATCGCGTGTGTTCCCGCAACGCACCCGCACATTTTCCCGCAACGCCCGTCCGAAAGAGGCCTTAGGGATTTCTATATCACAACACTCCCCTGAGTATAAGCTCTTGTAAGAGCTTGTTCCTGCTCTCTGGATTTAGGAGAGGTTCACCCCCTGGAAGCTGAAGACCGGTCTTGGGTCCAGTGTGGGTGGAGGACGGCGAGACCCCAACCAAGCTGTGGCGGTTCGTGGGGTCTGTGGTGGTTACGGTGTAGAGCGGAGTGCTTGGAGGCCTCGGGAAGCACTAGGAGCATCCATCAACAGAGGTACCCAGTTGGGGTGCCAGGCGTTCCGTTACATTCAGTTTTTTGACCGGACCCAAAACCGCTGCAAGCTGCAGTTTTGTGTCCTGTCTGCGAAATGGAGCAAACCAGATCCGGCACTAAAAACAATGTAAGCCAATGGGGCCAGGTCTGTTTTTTTTCAGATAAAAAAAAAACCGGATCCAACACCCATTGACTTACAATGTTTTTAGTGCAGGATCCGGTTTGTTCCGCATGCGAACGGAATGGATGCATCTGGATGTATTAAATTGAACTGAAGCGTCTGCCAGATCTCAAATCCGGAATATGAAACTCATACGTGAAAGCAGCCTGTTTCAGGTTGGATTTTAGGGCTGATGGGTGTAAGCGTGCTTCCCTCTTATCATTCTCCTCTGCAGATCCGACCCGGGGCACTGACTTCCAGCATCCGCAGCTCCGCACAGCCGCTGACAGACTGGCCATTTGTCTGACTGATGGTGTACAGGCTGCCAAAATCAGCATCAGCCGGGTTCATATGCATGTCGGGCGGTGGATCCCCCCTCGCTAACCTCTCGTCATCTCTCTTTTCCCACCGCGTCCTGTATAAATGCAGTTGTAGGACATTGCAGTACTGTGTGTAAAAGTGGAAAAGGTGACTTCTCCTTTAAGGGAAAAATCAAGTGAGTATTTGGTGCAGAATGCATATAAACCCAGGGTTGACGCTCACATTTTTGCTGTGATGGTAGTTTGTTTGCATCCGTTAAGGATTCTTGTTTTGTCCGTGCGTCATCCGTATTCCACGTACATTGCTAGATTCAAAATTGGTTTGCAGAGGAACTCCTACCACTGGTGATATGGACCCATAGACTGTAATGTGCGGACGGATCCATAACCACGAACAAAGCAGGCCATGCCTCTGCGCACCTCCCAACTTTTAGAACAGTCAAAGAGGGACAGTCAAAGAGGGGTGCATGCACAGGTTCAGGATTCATGTGCGGAGAATCCGCACTGAAATCCGCAGGTGTTCGCAAGCAAATCCGTGCGGTCAATCCGCTTCAATTGATGAGAATTTGGTGTGGATTTTGCTAAGTGAATGGAGAAAATCCGGTCAGGTAAAATAAAATAAACTGACATGCTGCTGATTTTAAAATCCGCACCGCAGGTCAAAATCTGCACGGAAAAAATCAGCATCGTGTGCACTGCGAATTTCAAATTCTCATAGAATACAATGTACTTGACCTACAGTGCAAATCAGCGCGGAAAATCCGCACGCAATCCTGATCCTGTGTGCATTTAGCCTAACAGTTCACTGTGTGAAAGTCCATTTTTCCTGTATATTTAGTTCACTTAGTGACAATAGCGCAAAAAGTATCTGAATATAGTAATTTCTAAAATCCGAATTGTATCAAATAATAAAATAATATACAAGGTGGGGTCTAATATCCAGAGAGGAACCAGAGAAACACTTTCCTGATCAATATTGTAAGTGTAACAATGCAAATCTACACCTCAGAGGGACAGTTAAAGGCTATGTACACCTTTGGAGGCCATTTTTATTTGCGATTGCATTTCACTCATTTTTGGCTAAAAGCATATTTTCAGTTGGCCTTTATTAAAAATATTGAGCTGTTCTGTCACAAAGGGTTATACAGTTTTTCTAGCTGTGTGGCTGGTGCTTTCACTTTGTGCCGGTCATCTAATAAACCTTATCTCTAAACTACTGAGAGGTAATAAACACTTGTTTAAGCCACATCCTCATCAGTAAGATAGGAACTGGGCTCTAATGACTGTCTATAACGTGAGAGAGCAGAGATAAGGAGCCCGTCAGCTCCTGGTCTGACGAAAGAGACAGAAAATCCACAAGCTGCTACTACAGCATCTCAGCTCTATGCAGAAAAAAGGGCTACATATTTTTAATAAACACCAACTGAAAAAATGATAATAAAAAAAAATTGGCCCCAAAAGTGTACATAGCCTTTAAGGAGTAAAGAGGGACTTGGGTCCAAAAGAGGGACACTTGTGAGGTCTGCTTCTGCAATGTCACCACGGACCCACAGTACAACTGATGGGTGAATGCACATAAAAATCAATGGGTACATGATTCACTGGCATGTGACAGAGGTGAGGGTTTCAGCACTATAAATACTGAAAGCAAAATGGAGTCAATTAAATATACTGAGGGCAGTTTGGGGGGCATTATATGTACAGTGGGCACCTTGTGGGGCCACTATTCATACTGGGGGCACTGTGTTGGGCCATTACTTATACTGGGGCACTGTGTGGGGCCATTACTTATACTGGGGTACTGTGTGGGGCCATTACTTACACTGGGGGCACTGTGTGGGGCCATTACTTATACTGGAGGCACTGTGTGGGGCCATTACTTATACTGGAGTCACTGTTGTGGGGCCATTATTTATACTGGGGGCACTGTGTGGCTATTACTTATACTAGGGGCACTGTGTGGGAATATTATTTATACTGGGGGTACTGTGTGGGGCCATTATTTATAATGGGAGTTGTGCGTGGGGCCATTATTTATAATGGGAGTTGTGTGTGGGGCCATTACTTATACTGGGGGCACTGTGTGGGGTAATTATTTTTACTGGGGGTACTGTGTGGGGCTATTATTTATACTGGGGGTACTGTGCGGGGCCATTACTTATACTGGGGGCACTGCATAGGGCCATTATTTATAGTGAGGGCACTGTGTGGGGCAATTATTTATACTGAGGGCACTGTGTGGGGCAATTATTTATACTGAGGGCACTGTGTGGGGCCATTATTTTTACTGGGGGTACTGTGTGGGGCCATTACATATACTGAGGGTACTGGTTGGGAGCCATTATTTATACTAGGGGTTCTGTGTGGGGCCATTACTTATACTGGGGCACTGCGTGGGGCTATTACTTATACTGGGGCACTGCATGGGGCCATTACTTATAGTGAGGGCACTGTGTGGGGCCTTTATTAATACTGGGGTACTGTGTGGGGCCATTACTTATACTGGGGGCACAGTGGAGGCCATTATACTGGGGGTACAGTGGGAGCACTTATATATACTGAGAGCACTGCAGGCAGAGGCAGATTGGGAATTTAAAGTGGCCCTGGAAAAACAAGCTAAAAGTGGCCCTTTGTTGTAGGCGGGTCCAAATTGACAGAAGGTGGGGCCAACATCAGTAGGCAGGGTCAACTCAAGTAGGTGGGGCCAGAAATACCATAGAGAGAGCAGTACATTGTCTATATTTTTATATTTGGCTCAGTGCAGCACAATATACTGCTCCAGTAAAACCCCAAACCTCCCTAGAAGTTGCCCCTCTGCCACGTCCTGTCCTCAAACTCCTCCACTTGTCTCTAATTAAGATATGGAGAAAGGGATGAGGAGTTGAAACGCAGGCAACAGCACAGAGCCAGCCCTACCTTCAGCGTTCTGCCTGGTCTTTCAGCGCTACCATACATACCTCTTACATCCAGTGACATCTCCTCCGATGAAGATGTTTCCTCATCTTCTCCGTTAGGACCAGACCTCCATGATGACATCTTCTAGCCATGTTCCATCTCTGCAGAGTTTGACACACAGACATCTTAGAGTCCTCAAATTTCCATCATTCTCCCCTCCTGGTGCTTCAACCTTGTCATCCTGCTGCTACCCCAATACAGTGCCCGCTGTGCTCCCCTGTGCCTCCAAATAATATACTGCAGAAAAAAGTCCCTCAGTAATAATAATGCCCCCTATAGTATCACCAGTGACAATAATGCCCACCCCCAGCAATAACAATGCCCCTGTTATGCTTCCAGTATTAATAATGCCCCTGACAGAGCCTCCATTAATAGTAATGCCCCTACAGTGCCCCCTATAATCCCCCCAGTAATAATAGTGCCCCCAACAGTGCCCCTATAATTGCTCTAGTAATAATAATGCCCCCAGTATTTAAAATGTCACATTAGTGTCCCCAGTAATAGTAATGCCCTCAATAATAGTGCCTCAAGCTATAATAATGCCCCCAGTAATAATTATATTATGTATTTTGCCTTCAGTAATGATGCCCCCTATATTTCCCCAAGTATAATAATAACGATGTCCCCACAGTAATCAAAATGCCCCCACTATTAATAATGTCCCCACAGTGCCCCCACTATTATTAATGTCCCCACAGTGCCCCCACTATTAATGCCTCAGTATTAAAAATGCCACCTGATTGCCCCCAGAAATAATAATTCCCCCAAAAATACAATGCACATTGTGGCCGCCAGGAGCCCTGCTGCGATCTCATTGTCGTGACAGTGGCGTGATAATGAGATCGCAGCATGGCAGACTGCGGCCTGTGATGCGTATTGTAGTGAGGGCGCCGGGCCGCGGCTGGAATCTTATCATCATGACACAATGTATTAAGGGAAGGACACGGCCGGCACAGAGCATAATGTAGGCATGCGGCCCAACGAGAAGTTTCCCGTTAGGGTACATTGCCAATCTGCCCCTGACTGCAGGGGTTGGGGTTTAAAATTAAATGCATCCATCTTTATTTTCCGTTTTTTAACAAATGTGAAAAATGGATGCAAAACGGATAAACGGACAGAAAATGACCATGTAAAAATGGCCATTTGTCAGTTTTTAGCAGACTTTGTTTTCATGGTGGTGTGAATGCAGCCTCACACTGCTGCTCCGCGCTTCTGGAATCAGAAGTAAAATAAACTCCAGGAGCGTCAATACTTTTCGACACTTTTCGACATGTTGTAGAAAATATTAATAGTTGTAATCAGCTCGCTTCAAAGTTTGTGTAAGGAAAAAGGTAAATCCATTCTCCATCAGCCGCAGTCAGAGACATAGAATGTGTCGGCAGATAAGAACCATTTGGCCCATCTAGTCTGCCCAATATACTAAGTACTATGGATAGCCCCTGGCCCTATCTTATATGAAGGATGGCCTTATGCCTATCCCATGCATACTTAAACTCCTCCACTGTATTTGCAGCTACCACTTCTGCAGGAAGGCTATTCCATGCATCCACTACTCTCTCAGTAAAGTAATACTTCCTGATATTACTTTTAAACCTTTGCCCCTCTAATTTAAAACTATGTCCTCTTGTAGCAGTTTTTCTTCTTTTAAATATTCTCTCCTCTTTTACCTTGTTGATTCCCTTTATGTATTTAGCAGTTTCTCTCATCTCCCCTCTGTCTCGTCTTTCTTCCAAGCTCTACATGTTAAGGTCCTTTAATCTTTCCTGGTAAGTTTTATCCTGCAATCCATGTACTAGTTTAGTAGCTCTTCTCTGAACTCTCTCCAAAGTATCTATATCCTTCTGGAGATATGGCCTCCAGTACTGCGCACAATACTCCAAGTGAGGTCTCACCAGTGTTCTGTACAGCGGCATAAGCGCCTCCCTCTGTCTACTGGTAATGCCTCTCCCCATACACCCAGCATTCTGCTGGCATCTCCTGCTGCTCTATTACATTGTCTGCCTACCTTTAAGTCTTCTGAAATAATTACTCCTAAATCCCTTTCCTCAGATACTGAGGTCAGGACTGTGTCAAATATTCTATATTCTGCCCTTGGGTTTTTACGCCCCAGGTGCATTATCTTGCACTTATCCACATTACATTTTAGTTGCCAGAGTTCTGACCATTCCTCTAGTTTTCCTAACCCTGCTTTCACACCTGAGCATTTCCCAAACGCGCGTCAAACGCGCGTTTTTGACGCGCGTTTCTGACGCGCGTTTTTTGTAATAGTAAACGCGCGTTTGACGCGCGTTTGTGTCATTGACTGCAGTGTCCTATGGCCACAAACGCGCGTCAAAACGCCCCAAAGAAGCTCAAGTACTTGTTTGAGCGTCGGGCGTTTTACATCGCGATCGTACGCGCTGTAAAACGCCCAGGTGAGAACCATTCCCATAGGGAAGCATTGCTTTTCATGTGTTGAGCGTTTTACAGCGCGTTTGAACGCGCTGTAAAACGCTCAGGTGTGAACTTAGGGTAAATCCTTTTCCATTTGGCGTTTCCCTCCAGGAACATCAACCCTGTTACATATCTTTGTGTCATCAGCAAAAAGACAAACCTTACCATCGAGGCCTTCTGCAATATCACTTATGAAGATATTAAACAAAATTGGTCCCAGTACAGATCCCTGTGGAATCCCACTGGTAACATGACCTTGTTTTGAATGTTCTCCATTGACTACAACCCTCTGTTGTCTGTCACTCAGCCACTGCCTAGTCCACTCAACAATATGGGAGTCCATGCTCAATGACTGCAGTTTATTGATAAGTCTTCTATGTGGGACAGTATCAAAAGCCTTACTAAAATCTAGATATGCGATGTCTACTGCACCTCCACCATCTATTATTTTAGTCACCCAGTCAAAAAAATCTATAAGATTAGTTTGACATGATCTCCCTGAAGTAAACCCATGCTGTTTTTCATCTTGCAATCCATGGGATTTTAGATGTTCCACAATCCTATCCTTTAATAGGGTTTCCATAAATTTCACCACTATTGATGTCAGACTCACTGGTCTATAGTTGCCCGATTCCTCCCTACTACCTTTCTTGTGAATGGGCACGACAGACCCAAGTGTTACCATCTTGATTTAAATTCTGAGCAACTCCTCCCCTCCTTGCCCAGTCTCCATCCTTTATTGACTAACAAAAGGTGTAAAAGGGGCTGGCCCAAGACAATGATACAGGAAGTGATGACATACAGGAAGTGATGACATACAGGAAGTGATGACATAGGAAGACCAGAATAACATAGCCAGCTAACAAACACATGTATACAATAATCTACCATTACCACTGGAGGTAACGTTATCCATCCTTGCTCAGTGATCAATGCCAGATAAAGTTACTATGATCCACATGCAGGTTTCTTTACAGTACAGCGTCATTACCTCCAGCGGCTGATCAGGCGCACTAGAGACAACAAACGCACGTTCCTTCCATATATTGTTCTCTTAACAAATGCATCCACGCCAAGCCAATAAATCCACGTCTTGCGCGGGGGCCCTAGCCGGCGTCCATACATCAGCCAACAAAACACTGCTCTGCTGAACACATCAGTCTCCCCCAGCCCACAGCCCAGTGCTTAGCACATGGACCATTCGCCGACGGAGACCCCTGAGCCCGGAAGCTGTGACAGGACATACACGGGAAGATATCCACTCCAATGGTTTACCCTGACACTGAGAGACATGATGACAATACACAAAATATTAAATACACATCCTAATAAAATTTCCACAACAGACACTTGCCTGTCCTTGTTTTCCTTGTCTTTGGTCCTTGTCAGTTCCGCAGTGAGTTTCCTTTGCACAGCTGCACAGACAGATGGTCCATGACATAAGGAGCACAAGCTGCATCATGTCCTCCCCCAGGAGGACGAGCAGAGGCTGTGAACCCCAGCGGGACTCTGCAGGGATTCCCTTAGTCCTTCCACAAGAGGGTCCAAAGTCAAGTTTATAGTCAGTTTTCCCACAGAGGTGAAAGCAGCCCGCACTCGCTCTGCCCCACCCGCCCGTGCTCGCTCTGCCCCACCTGCCCGTGGTCGCCCTGCCCCACCCGCCCGCGCTCGCTTTGCCCCACCCGCCCCTGCTCGCTCTGCCTCACCCGCCCGCGCTCTGCCCCACCTGCCCGCGCTCGCTTTGCCCCACCCGCCCGTGCTCGCTTTGCCCCACCCGCCCACGCTCGCTCTGCCCCACCCGCCCACGCTCGCTCTGCCCCACCCACCCACGCTCACTCTGCCCCACCCGCCGGCGCTCGCTCTGCCCCACGTGCCCGCGCTCGCTCTGCCCCACCCGCCTGCGCTCGCTCTGCCCCACCCGCCGGCGCTCGCTCTGCCCCACGTGCCCGCGCTCGCTCTGCCCCACCCGCCTGCGCTCGCTCTGCCCCTCCTGCCCCTGCTCGCTCTGTCCCACCCACCAGCGCTCGCTCTGCCCCACCCGCCCGCGCTCGCTCTGCCCCACCTGCCGGCGCTCGCTCTGCCCCATCCGCCCGCGCTCTGCCCCACCTGCCGGCGCTCACTCTGCCCCACCCGCCTGAGCTCGCTTTGCCCCACCCGCCCCTGCTCGCTGTCAATTCTCGCTTTTACATTATGCAATTGCTTGGGATGAATTTAAGTGGAAAATATGCTTCACTGGAAAAAAGTGTCCTCCGTGGCCCGGAATGTGCGGAATGCCTCAAATATTATCATAAGTTGTGTTGGTTTCTATCTCATCAGTGCACTCCCGACACTGCCTCAAAGCAGGATCTGACCTTGCCTAGAAATAAACCTCTATATCAGGGATCAGCAACCTTCGGCGCTCCAGCTGTGGTGAAACTACGACTCCCAGCATGCGTATTTGTTTAGCTATTTTCAGAACTCCCATAGAAGTGAATGGAGCATGCTGGGAGTCGTAGTTTCAACACATCTGGAGTGCCGAAGGTTGCTGACCGCTTCTCTATATAAAACCAAATGCTATTAAAAAGTATTCACACCCCTCCTGCGCTTCATGTTTTATTGTGTGGTGACAACCTTGAATCACAGAGGAAATCATCAGGAGCTTAGCAGCTAAAAAGATCACATTAAACAGTTCCAGTCCAGGGCAGGTCCCCCGGTAATGACCAGGCACAGCTCCGCTTTCTTGGTACATGAGGAATTACATGTTGTTACGGATTTTTCTTGAGTGCATCTTTTTTTTTCCTGGGGTTTATTTTTTATTCCATTTTTATATTAGTATTTTTTATTATATCCGTGTCCGTTTTCATAGCTTTTATGATAGTATATATCACCACCTTGTATACAGTTAATTGTGTACCAAGAGCCAAATGTTGCGGCTTGTTGTTAAAGCATTTATTTCTTTATGCACCGTGTGTTCCAAATGGTCTTGTATAGGCAATATATAGTTAACCCTGGCAGATTTGGTTTAGGTTGCTGAGGTGATTAGCTAAGCCCGCCGCCCTGGTTAGAGAGTCTATCTGAACAACCTTAGAGGAGAGAAGTGCATGTGTAAGCGCCTTCAAACTACACCCAACTCTTGTCTATGAGACTAAAAAGTGACTTTACCACAATAATACCCCGAGGGAAAGAGAACAGACAACCATAGAAGGTCCAGAACTTTGATGGCTAACCTTCGGGGCTCCAGCTGCGGTAAAACTACGACTCCCAAGATGTACACTTGCTTGACTGTTCTCATAGAAATGAATGGAGCATGCTGGGAGTCGTAGTTTCACGACAGCTGGAGTGCCGGAGGTTAGAACCATCGAAGCTGCACGCTGGATTCAGACAGTAAGGTGCCGCATGTTTATGGCATTAAGACTCTACTGCTTGCTTAAAGGGTTAATTGCCTATGGCACCCACTAAACCTTGAGTCAGGCTGGCCATCCACATCTAAGTTCTGCTCTCCTCAGCCTGGAAACTGCAGAAAGAGTTAATTTCCCACCTATGGTTATTTGGGAAGATTCAAAAGTGAATTTAGAGTGAGACTTTGGGAGGACTACCACCATCATTGCCACTGCCTATATACTGCCACTGGGAAAAGTAAGCTCTGTGGTAGACCTCAGGACTTTAGCAATTGCTGCTATCTCTACCACAACTCTCATCATATACTCAGTAAAGGGAAACTTGATTTATTCTAATTAAACTGGTCTCGGTTATTGCTTCCACTATCCACCGACCTCTGCACCCCGGCCTTGCACCCTGCCAGCCACTTAACATCAAGGGCACCCCATCTACCACCAGGCAGGAGCCCTCAGAAAGTCAGGGTGTGCCCAGGAGGTAGAAAGGGTGTGCCCTCCATTCACTGTGCCCTGCCCGGGAAGTGAGTACTGCTACCCCCCTATCAGGACCACTCCCATCCTCTCTGCCCCACGCCTCCCTGTTGTGTCCCTCTCTCTCTTCTGGTCAAGTGGTGTCTAGTTTTGGGTCCCTCGGGGGCGGGCTTCTGCTGGTGGTGGCGTTGTTCTATATACACTGTGCCGCTCATCATAGCTAAGGTCAGGCCTACGAGGTGACTTTGGCCACAACACACAGACAACGATTGCAAGGTCTTGCTGCCCCCATTGAACGGAGGAAAGAGAATCGGGTTGCGTTACAAAAGACCCCACTTACCTTCGTTAGATGCAATGCAGACAGTGCTACCCCTAACCTGAGACCTATGGGGGACCCATCAGAACCTTCAGCCCCCGGCGATCACTGGGGCTGCAGCAGTAAGGGGCTGTATATCGGGACTCACTGATCACCATGTAAGCAGATCAGAGAGGCAGGGACAGTAGTAAACTGTGGAGTCCGGCTGTCTCTGCCTTCTCTCGGGAGACTCCAGCTGTCTCGGACCGTCTCTCTTCTACTGCAGCTGCAGAGACTTTCAGAAATGTGTCCGCCGAGTGATTTACAGACCAGTGGTCATTGAGGCTCGCTACTCTTCATGGGCCTCTGGTTTCTAAGTCGATTTATTTAGTAGATTTAGAATCTTCTGTGAGGGGAGTCAGCGCTCCAGGTACTGACTGCAGGCAGAGCAAGCCATCTGAGGACCTGCAGTGTAAAGCATGAGGCAGGGAAAGAGCAGCAGCCTGAGCCCCTGAAGATACAGGCGTCCGATTCTAGACTACCTCAGACACCAGAAGGCAATATAGCTAAGCTGGAGTCACACATGATACAGTCGCTGCACTCTAAGTGGATCTGTAGTATAAAGAATGGGGGAGTGATAAAGTGATAGAAAATACACATTTACATGCAGTGATCTCCTCCACAGTATGGGGAGCAGTGATCATTAATGCCATCGCTCGTCCTTTTACTGAAGCCTTCCTTCCTGACAGTCACCTGCTCGTCAGTGGAGGAGAAACATTTACATGCAGTGATCTCCTCCACAGTATGGGGAGCAGTGATCACTAATGCCATTGCTCATCCTCATACAGAAGCATTCCCTCCTGACAGTCACCTGCTCGGCAGTGGAGGAGACACATTTACATGCAGCGATCTCCTCCACAGTATGGGGAGCAGTGATCACTAATGCCATTGCTCATCCTCATACAGAAGCATTCCCTCCTGACAGTCACCTGCTCGTCAGTGGAAGAGACACATTTGCATGCAGTGATCCGCTCCACAGTATGGGGAGCAATGATTACTAATGCCATTGCTCATCCTCATACAGAAGCGTTCCTTCCTGACAGTCACCTGCTCGTCAGTGGAGCGATCTCCTCCACAGTATGGGGAGCAGTGATCACTAATGCCATTGCTCATCCTCATACAGAAGCATTCCTTCCTGACAGTCACCTGCTCGTCAGTGGAGCGATCTCCTCCACAGTATGGGGAGCAGTGATCACTAATGCCATTGCTCGTCCTCATACAGAATCATTCCTTCCTGACAGTCACCTGCTCGTCAGTGGAGGAGACACATTTACATGCAGTGATCCGCTCCACAGTATGGGGAGCAGTGATTACTAATGCCATTGCTCATCCTCATACAGAAGCGTTCCTTCCTGACAGTCACCTGCTCGTCAGTGGAGCGATCTCCTCCACAGTATGGGGAGCAGTGATTACTAATGCCATTGCTCATCCTCATACAGAAGCGTTCCTTCCTGACAGTCACCTGCTCGTCAGTGGAGCGATCTCCTCCACAGTATGGGGAGCAGTGATCACTAATGCCATTGCTCGTCCTCATACAGAAGCGTTCCTTCCTGACAGTCACTTGCTCGTCAGTGGAGGAGACACATTTACATGCAGTGATCCCCTCCACAGTATGGGGAGCAGTGATCACTAATGCCATTGCTCGCCCTCATACAGAAGCCTTCCTTCCTGACAGTCACCTGCTCGTCAGTGGAGGAGACACATTAACATGCAGTGATCTCCTCCACAGTATGGGGAGCCATCGCTCGTCCTCATACAGAAGTGTGCAGTCTCAGAAGGCGGTGAGCGCTGCGGCCTTCTCCCTGCTCACTAAGCACTGCGCTGTACGTTGTATAGCGGCTTTGCTTGGTATCACGCTCCACACCATGCACTTGAATGGGCCTGAGCTGCTCCTAGGCCACGCGACCGGTGAACGTGTCATTACTCTACCTGAGAGAAGACTGCTGCGCTCACAGGAGCTCCTCTGCCTTCTCAAACTGCTGATCGGTAGGGGTCCCAGGCGTCGGACCCCCACCAATCAGATACTGATGACCTATTCTCAGAAAACCCCTTTAAGGAGCTGAAATGATACGGCATTGCCGCACACGTCCACGAGACTGCTATTAGCACAATCTGGTCACATTATAAACCTTTATTAAAGCAATGGCGACATGGTCTGTAACTGCTGGTGATCAGACGACTGGGACTGGAGAGACACTCGTCACATTGTATCGCAGACAGGGCCTCCATTGTTACCGCCAAATGAATGGGTATTCTGAGGACTGGACGGGCGCGGACATAAAAGGGGAGGCGTGAGCGGGAGGCTCGGCGTTTACAGAAGATAAGGACTGCCTAATTGGTATGAAATCATGGAGAAGACGAGGATGATCATTATCGAAGTAACATGACGTCCTTTTCATTTTCATAAATGGGAATAAATGAGCGACTTCAAGGCTGAACTTCTGGAAAAATTATTCTTCACGACTCAGTGGAAACATTTAGGAGAATTACGGAATAATCAGCGGTGCCTCAAATACATAATTATGGTGAGCGCACTGGGGGACAGTTATCTCCTGAACCTTTCTGGCGTCAGTCACAATTTTATTTTTTTTTTTTGGAGTTTGGGAGCCCGCTCACCACTCCACTCCAAAAAATGGGCAATGCAGGGGTGACTATAGCGCGCCACCACATTTATTATAATCTACTCCAGTGCGTATATTATAGTGGAAAACTACACCGGCTTCCTTGCTGGAGCAGATTTCCATTCCAGGACACGGATCTGCACAGATGTTCCGCATTTATTAAGACATTTTCTGGGGTTACTGTGGTTGCCTACCTCAGCTACACCTTCCCCATGCTTTTGCATTTTGACTATGGGCTCTCTGGACCCGTCTTCACAATGTAAACCAATCACTGCGGTTTATTACATCCTGTAGGTAGCACTTCCTGTTGCTCCATCCAACCAAACCCATGATGCACTTCTTCTTCCTTTGCCACAGCCCCAGCACCGCCCCTAACAACGCCCAGCTAGTTTATAGCTCCTCCCACCAACTAGTTATATAGACACGCCCTATCACTGCTCCGCCCATGGATATGACATCACAGGACATAAGAAAGAGTCATGGGACCATAGGTAAATGAAGAAAAAAGGTCCCGGAGACAAAATGAAGTTCCTCTGTCAGCTCTTCTTTATTGATCACATGAAGTTAACAGACAAAACCACCTCCTACATGGCATGGCGTTGACGCGTTTCGGGTTAGTACCCTTAGTCGTAACAACTTATCAAGTGTGGCCCCTCAATTTATAGGGGTTGGAGTACGCCCTCCCCAGCCACGAGGAAGGAGTCTCCAACTCCATAGGCTGCCACATACAATGACACACCTTTTCGTTTGCTGTGTTAATCACTGATATAATTGGTAACACACTGTGTGGACACCTCTCTGAGGATATTAACCCCAGGAATGCCATGGTACTATATTCTGGCAAGAAAACCGCACAGTGTGAACATGCCATCATCAATTAAAAATATATAATATCTTACAAGAACAAACAACATAAAACAAAAAATGACCTTCTGGTTTCCAGCTGGTTGGAATTCATGATATTAAAGCAGATTACATTGAACTGGTGGGACTGTATTACCAAAATATCAAGAAAAATGTATGATACCACGTGGATTAAGAATTAAAAAAGTTCCCACCACCGTCTTTTCAGAGGACTTTGTACGCAGATGGAACAACATTTTGACGGACTGTTCTATGGAGTTAATGAAACTCATTATAGAGTTTGAAAGTGACAAGCTGGATGTACTACAACGGGAGATCCAATCCACCAAAGAAATGTTAGAGAAATATAACAGCAACACGGAATATATGAAAATGGAAGAAGATATGAAGTTATCTATTATTAAACTCGAGGACACCATAATGGAATATAAACATTCTAAATATCAGCGGGACTTATACGATTATAATCATAACCAAGTTTATGAATGGGGGAGGAGGGACAATTTTTATTCCACACCTAAATCGATATTGAAAAACCGCAAGAATAAGAAAATAGTTAAACGAGTGTCCAGAGTTAGTTTTTCTTCTGACACAGAGGGTTCTGAACTCTCACATGCAGCTGGTGAATTGGAGTCGAAAGGTGATGCCTCCGCCCTGCCCTCTTTATCTGATGAGACTGGTATTAGTGCCTCTTACTACAAAAGGTCCAAAATAGAAAAAGAAAAAAGAGATACAGCTAATGTCTCAAAAAACATAGCATTAGGGGCGGACGGAGGCACCGGCCAGCGGCATCCAAGAACTACCCGATTGCAGACAAAACAAAAATGAATTCTGAACAATTGAGTGTTGTGAATCTGTCTAGTGTAATATTAAGTGATGAACAGAGATGTGTGCTTTCCCTCGGTCTTAATTTTGCACCTACAAGTCATTTTGATATGTTTTCTACCATGCTAGATATTAATAAATTTGTACGTAATATTACAGTATCTCGACACTTTCATGATACCCCATCTCCTCCTGGCTCCCCACATAACAAGACGCAGAACCACGAAGAAAATTCTTACAAGGATTTACTATTCAAGGAACAAGTATCACTGTGCTGTCTTGTGGGTCTCCAGGAGGAACAGGGAGTTAGGGATTTACCCGGACCCCCTGGAAGGTTCCGTACACAAAATACCAAGTTTTATCCGGTTATGTCTCGGACAAACAGTATGGACACTTTTCAGGAGGTACTGGAAAAAGAACTGAGAAACATAGAGATAGAAACCAAAAAAAACAACCATCACAATAATCTCAGTGTATCCCAGGCCCGAGCACTCCAGGAGTTACAACAATATGATTCCCTGGTCATCAAAATGGCGAACAAGGGGGGGGCGGTGGTCCTCATGGACAAGGAAATTTATGGCAATCAATTACGGGAAATGTTGGCAGATACATCCACGTACAGTAAGTTACCAAGAGACCCATTACGGGAATATACAGAAAATTATATGTCCCTGCTACTGAAGGGGAAAGATTTGGGTATCTTCAGTGAAGGAGAATATAAGTTTCTGTGCGTGGATGCCCCAGTCATACCTATCATGCATGCCTTGCCCAAAGTCCATAAAGGCGTCCACCCCCCCCCCCCCTTCGCCCCATAGTCTCTGGCATGGGTTCCTTGACAGAGCGCCTGGGTAGTTGGCTGGATAATGTTCTCCAGCCTCTAGTCAGGCGCACTCCAGGATTCCTAAAAGATGCAGCGGATGTATTACGATCCATGTACAAATTTAAATGGGAAAAAAATTACTGTTGGATTACAGCGGATGTGGTCTCTCTTTATCCTTCTATTCCCCACGGGGTTGCTCTGCTGGCGATGGAATACCATCTCCATCGATATACTGGACTCAGTTCCGGCCATGTTGATTTTATATGCGAAATAACAGCGTATCTGTTAACCCATAATTACTTCATGTTTGATGGTGTGTTCTACCTACAGACCCGCGGAGTGTCAATGGGGGCCAAATTCTCACCATCACTGGCGAATTTGACAATGTCATATTGGGAGGAGAAATACATTTATAATGTGGACAATCCATTTATGCCCAGTTTGGTCTGGTACGGCAGATACATCGATGACGTGCTCATGGTATGGGCCGGCGGTGTGTCTGCCGTTCCAGACCTCCAAACATATTTAAACAATAACAACTACAATCTACAATTTATATGCGCGGCACATGAGTCCTACATAAACTTCCTGGATTTGACACTCCGCGGGAGTCCAGGAGAGGTGGTGCACACCATCACCTATAGGAAAGAAGTGGCAGGAAATTCTATACTGAATGCCAAAAGCCACCATCCCATGCACACCATCAGAGCAATCCCCGTGGGTGAATTTACACATACAGTCCGAAATTGCAGTAAAGCAGAGGAATTAGAAGAAGAAGTTAGCAAAGTGGAAACAAGATTGAGGGACAGAAATTATCCAGGTTGGATGATAAAAAGAGGAAGAGAGATAGCATTACAGAAAGAAAGAAAGGATATGCTATTTGGAAAGCCAAGGCACAAACTAGGTAGGAAGGCCCCTGCTGGCAGTGTGGAGGCCTCCGGAGACGGTGACCAGAACAAGCTTCCTACTTTATCTTTAACTTATAGTAGTGAATTCAACACAATCAGTTCTGTGATAAAGAAATGTTTACCCATTCTATACGATGATAATATACTGTATCAAGCTCTTAAATCAGGATGCAGAATTGTATCTAGAAAGGCCACTACCTTGTCCTGCTCGCTGTCTCCGTCCCTGTACACTGCCAGCAGTAGGGGAACGAATTTCAAGCAAAATTGGCTTATCTATAAAGGATTTACCAAATGTGGAGGTAATCCCTGCAAAACTTGCGAATATGTGTTTCCCACAAAATCATTTGAAAATTCAGATCACACGTGCAAATTCCCTATTCGTAGTTACATAAATTGCAACACGGAAGGTGTCATTTATGTAATCAGATGTACGCATTGTGACTTAATGTATGTGGGCAGCACAGCTCGTAAGCTTAAAAGTCGCATTCTCGAACATTTGAACTATGTTAATAATCCGAATATCCTGAATGTTTCAAATATAGCAAGGCATTTTATACAAAAACATGCTCGTCAAGTGACATTTTTTCAGGCATTTGCTATAGAGCGAGTTCTGACCCCTAAAAGGGGCGGAGATCATCGGAAAAAAATCCTTCTCCGAGAAGCCTATTGGATTTTCAGACTTGCTACTAGAATTCCAACAGGTCTCAACTTGAAAAAAGAATTAATATATATCTATCAGTGAGTTACCAAATTAAGAGAACAACAAATATATATCCCTAACAATATAAGGAGATAGTATAGCATATGTTTTCCAAATAAAACTCCCCCAACATAGAAATTTCGATGATAACCCAGGTAGCCTGGTTTTTGCACACATCTCTGTTCATCAATACATACGACCCTGGTCAGACAGGGCGGTTTTTCTCTCTTGCTTTTGGTTGTCCACAAGACCGTTTGAGTTGGCTCTTCCAGAGTGCATCGAAGGCCATATATTTCATTGTGTTACGCGCATGTAGCGGCTGCTGCCTGCGAATAACACAATAGGCTTTTGCAAGTTGTCTTTGGGAACACCAAGTCATCCGTAGACACTAACAACTAATAGAATTACAGACAAATTGTTCAATGTAATCTGCTTTAATATCATGAATTCCAACCAGCTGGAAACCAGAAGGTCATTTTTTGTTTTATGTTGTTTGTTCTTGTAAGATATTATATATTTTTAATTGATGATGGCATGTTCACACTGTGCGGTTTTCTTGCCAGAATATAGTACCATGGCATTCCTGGGGTTAATATCCTCAGAGAGGTGTCCACACAGTGTGTTACCAATTATATCAGTGATTAACACAGCAAACGAAAAGGTGTGTCATTGTATGTGGCAGCCTATGGAGTTGGAGACTCCTTCCTCGTGGCTGGGGAGGGCGTACTCCAACCCCTATAAATTGAGGGGCCACACTTGATAAGTTGTTACGACTAAGGGTACTAACCCGAAACGCGTCAACGCCATGCCATGTAGGAGGTGGTTTTGTCTGTTAACTTCATGTGATCAATAAAGAAGAGCTGACAGAGGAACTTCATTTTGTCTCCGGGACCTTTTTTCTTCATTTACCTGCAGTTTGCCACGGGAACACTTCCCCAGGGCCCCTGGAGCCGGGACTACAAATTCCACCAGAAAGGTGAGCTGGATTAAGTATTTTATATTTCATGTGACCATAGCCCAGAACGGGAGATAGAAGCAATAAAGGTGGAAGAAATTCCTTACAATATGGTTGAGTGCAGGAACATCAAAGCTACGCCGTACAGTAGATGACCATGAAGAAAGAATGAACTGGTCTCATAGAAGCAATCAGATAGAGGACGGGGTGAGCCAATAGGTGCTTAGAATTATCCCAATTATCTAGTGATACCTCCTATTTCTAAGCTCCCCGAGGATCCCTTTATTTCCTTCTTCAGATGCAGTTGTGTCAATCTACAGTAAATGGTTGCATAATGAAGTTCACTTCCGATAAGCGCCATTTCCGGTATTTCCTTCTGTCGCGTATTCCAAAAAGAATAGCTTTAAGCCTAACATGGGTGTAGGAGGGGACAACAGTAGTTAACCCATTAGTCATCAGGCGTCTCTTGGCTATCATAATGATCGGATGTGCCAATGTCACGGCTGAGGATGGGGAAAAACCCTCAGCCGTGCGATGACAGAAGATGGTGGTCGCTGCTCGACCAGGACGACAGAATTAGGGAGCAGGTCACCTCCTAATCGCATCCCTAATCTGACCCTGACTCCTAGCTGTATGAGCCGACCCTGATGGTAGGAGGGCTCATACTCTGGAACCTTGAAGTCCCTGCTAGCCCTCAGGGTGGCCCTAAACTAGGAGCAGGGTAAGACGACCTGTTCCTTCTGGATACGGAGGAACAGGAGTCTCACTGGCCAAGCTGCAAGGAAGGGGAAACATATACAACTTATGGCAATGGCAGGTACATGCCACAAACACAACATTCACCTGCCACAGACACTAAGCCTGGAACCCATGTGCAAGTGCTGCTATCCACTACAAGGGACACAGCACACAACACACAACACACATCACACAGGAACCCAGGACCATAAGGTGCAATAAACAAGCATAACACAAACACATCTTCAAAACATCGTATATCACATTTTATGACCACAAGGGTGGCCCTCACTGGCAGATGGTATTAGAGACCAGGAGGGTGCCTCCAGCTTACTACAAGGCTGGAGTACCCCTCAGACATCAGGTCTCAACTGAGGTTAAATTGCCCCTGTAGCCACACCCACACAGACACACCCAGTGCTCACACAGAGAGGGAGTTAACCCTTCCTACACCAGGCAAGGGATGGAAGCCACTTAAAGGGGAAAGTGCACACATAACTAAAACCCTGTGCACACCAGACATACAAAAGACACACCTAACAAAGACAGGTTGCCAGGTGCAACCGCATGCACTTTGCAGCAAGCTGCCTAGCACCAGCTCAGGCTTCTATGCTGCGACATACAAAATAACAACTTGTTGCCCGCGGCAACCACAAGTGAGGAAACATAGCCCTCACCTGTGGTTGAACAACCAAACCAAACCGCAGGCAACAGCTTGCGGTTCAGGAGTCACGACCATGACCATGGTCGTGACAGCCAATGACAGTAAATGAGCTGTAGGGTCAGTCACAGCCCCCCTCCTTGAATACTGAGGACGTGCTTCTATAGGACCTACAGACCCTTGAGCGTACCAACCCTGAGACCTCTTTCCAATAAAGTTGTAGGTTTGGACACGACCATAATCCATGGTATCAGTCGGAACGTGGTTCATTACATTTTGGACACACTAGAAGTCTAAGGGAGGGAGTGTGAAGGCACATATTGCCCCATGTAAGATCTTAAGATTAGTTTCCCTCCATCCTTATTAACAGTATGACACCGAAAGTCCACTGACAATGTAGGAAGTCCCCTCAGGACTGTCAGTCCAGTTGCGTCATTATTTAAATATGGGTGTCGGGGGTCATAAGAACTAGGTTTTCCTTTAGTCCTCTATATAAATGAGAGAGAGACTATTTCTCAGGGTCAGTAAGGACACTATCGAAAACATTGCTCGGGGTCTCTCTAGATAAATCTCTAAGTTTATGGAAACAGAAGTGCTGACTCTGATGAAAGGGGAACATTCAGAATCCTGGAGAAAATCTTGCAGTTTCCCATTTCCTTTCTTTCCAGGGAAATCCCGACTGTCCCATGGTGGCATATGCTGAGAGCATTGATGTAACGGATCTCCTGGCACCCCGACCGGGTACCTCCGGCGAATAATGCTCCTAGCGCTTCCCGAGGACTCCAAGCACTCCACTTGACACCTTAAGCACTGCAGACCCCACGAACCGCCAAAGCTTGGTTGAGGTCTCGCTGTCTCCTACCCACCCTGGACCTACGACAAGGCTCCAGGCTCCAGTGGGTCAACCTCTCCTAAATCCAGAGAGCAGGAACAGCTCTTACAGGAGCTAAAAGTATAGCCAGGGGAGTATGAGCAAATCTTCAGCGTATAGCAATCCCCAGTGTCGATCAGTTGCCCAAACACCAGCCTCAACATGATGAAGGGTAAAACAGGAACTCTTTATTGAACACACAAGCATTGACTTATACACATTTTCCAACAAGGTTACCACCCACAGGGTTTTGTAAAAACAACCAATAAACACGTAGAATACACTCAGACACTCCCACACAAAATCCTCCCCTCTGCCTGTGATACAATTACCCCACACAATGGGTTGATGCAATTGTATCACAGGCAGGAGAATACACAATGTCTTCTGTCCTGGAGACAACTGAGGCGTAATTCAATTATCTCTCAGGACAAAGGGAAATCGCCAATACACACGTGGAGACAATAGGACAGACATCACCACTCAAATATACAATGTCCCACCCTTTACAGTACACATAGACATTTAACATATCCCAAAATGGCACAAATTAGACCAGGGGTTCAAACGTTAGTAAAAGTCCTTTGTGAACAAAGGAAGCATGGCTGATGAGAGGGCCCATAATCCTGGGGCAAGAGGCTGGCAACCAGGCCTCTCCACCACACAGTGGCGAGGTTGGTTTCGCCACAATTGATATCATAGCTGGTGCGTCTGGCAAAGCACTTTCCAAGTGACTAATGTATCTCTAATCAATACTGAGCCTTTAATATGAGGTTGAGGAGGGGAGGGGTAGCCAATATGGAGAGCGCTAAAGCGAAAAGCTTCCATGGACGAGCTAGCTTACAGAGTAAGAGCATTTTGGCATTCTGGTTTTGAGATTCCGCAGAGGATGTCAAAACCGGGCTAAAACGGTTCATTTAGGGCCAATGTATTGTGAATGGGTTATGCTCCGTTCAGGATGCATCAATATGCATTCAGATTCGTCAGCATTCCATTTTGTCACCGGACACAAAACTGATGCAAGCGGCAGTTTTGTTTCTGGTCATCGAAACGGAACAAACCGTATCTGTCACTAAAAACAATGTAAGTCATTGGTGCCGGATCCGTATTTTTTGGGGATCCTAAAAAAAGAACGATCCTTCACCTATTGACTTACATTGTTTTTAGCGACAGATCTGGTTTGTTCCGTTTCAATGTTACACAACCACATCCCATGGAACAGATGCATCCTGATGTGTTAAATGAAACAGAACCGTTTTGGTCTGGTTTGAAATCCTCTGCCGGATCTCAAACCGGAAACCAAAGCGCAGATGTGACAGTGGCCTAAGTTATAACTTCTACCGTTTGGAAAATTCACTACCCCTCTGGCTTTGTCATCATAGGTTTGGGCAGGGCTATTCTGAATTTCTTTCCAAACTATTTAAAGTAGTAAAACTAGAGTGTAGGCAATTTACGTCCGAATGTTTCAAAAGTATGGATATTGTCTGGAGGGGTATAAAAGCCTGGCAAACTAGGACAACTTTATCAAATGGCATCTTCCCAGCACATTTAGTGGGAGTCAGTCTTAATACTGGTTATTAGAGTTGATATAAAGTAGAGGGTGTACGCCCTATCTTCTATATTTATTTAAATTCGCTGGTATCCTAACGGCATTTTTAATCTGAAGATATTTATAGCTATCCTTTTGGGGGATCCCGAACTCCATTACCAGGGTAGCAAAGTCCTTCAGTTTATCTTCCTCGAATACTTGACCTAAATATTTTACCCCCTTTTTTTCCAAGTCTATATAAGGCCTAATCCTTTGCACTTCCTTTTAATTCATATTTTTCCAGATAGGTGTGTACTGCAAATACCCTTTAATATCCAATATTTTTTTAACTTCCACCCATATGTATTCCATTAAATTCATTATCCTATTTCCTATAATATTTTTCCCCAGTGTTCCTGACTCCAACACCTCTAAGTGATTCGTGTCCCCAATCCACCCCATTTTTATTAATTCCTCTCTCCCCACTATTCCTTTTAAACTTCCTTTTATCTGACTATATTGTGTTATTAAATAATTAAAAAAAACAAATAGGAAATGCTAATCCACCTTCTCTTACTGGGAGCTGAAGAACTTCTCTCCTTAACCTGGGAATGTCACCTTTCCAAATAAAATCCCCCATTAGACTATCTAATAACCTAAAAATTTTCTTCGACAACCTCATTGGGGCATTTTGTAGAACATATAATATTTTTGGAAGAAAGATCATTTTTATTAAATTCACCCGACCCTGAATTGACAACGGTAATTTTTTCCAGATGTGTATTTTAGTTCTAAGTTCTTTTATTAAGGGGAGTACATTAAACTTTTCGTAATCTTGTATATTTCTAGAAATCTGTATACCTAAATATTTAAAACTCTCGTGTTGCTCAAGCACGTGCACCCTTGAAAAATTATGTGATAACCCCTTCCCTAATAACATCATATGGGATTTCCCCCAATTAATATTTAAACCGGAAATTTTTTTTGTTTAATCTATTATATCTATTACTCTATTAAACTCATCCCCAGTATTGTGCATAAATAATAAGATATCGTCAGCATACATTAACAGTTTTTTATTTCCATCCCCATATTGAAAACCATTATACTCCCTATCATTTCTTATCATACATGCCAAAGGTTCTATTGCAATTGCGAATAATAATGGGGAGAGAGGGCATCCCTGCCTGGTGCCCCTATAAAGCACAAAAGGCAGGGACAAGCTCCGATCCACCATCACCCTGGACCTTGGATTGGAATATATAAGTTGAATCCATCTTATAAATCCCTCCCCTATACCAACCCTTTTTAGAACTGCCCATAAATACTCCCACTCGATACAATCGAACGCCTTTTGAGCATCCAATGAGAGTATAGCTTTCTCGCCGACTTCTGTTTTATTAGCTTCAATATTAAGGTACAACCTTCTTATATTTGAATATATTGTTCTTCCGGGTATAAAACCTGTCTGATCTTCATGAATTATACCTGTAATCACCTTAGAAAGCCTACCTGCCAAAACCTTTGCCAAAATCTTGACATCCGTATTCAACAGGGATATTGGTCTATGAGCCGGGATTTAATTGTTCTTTACCCTTTTTTGGAATCAATGTAATAATTGCTTCTTTCATTGAATCTGGTAGATCGCCTATTTTTTGGGCCTCACACAGTGTTGCTCTTAATTCTGGTATTAACACCTGCGAAAAGGTATTATATATTTCAATAGGGGAGTCCATCGCACCCTGGTGATTTTGCTGGTTTCACCAAACCCAAAACCTCTTCTATTTCTAGAATAGATATTTCTTTCTCTAGGTATTCCTTTTGGGCTTTAGATATCTCGGTCAGGGCAATCTGGTCTAAATAATGGTCCAAGTCTTTTTTTGTATATTGTACTCTAGACTTATAAAGTTCCTCAAAATAGTCCACAAAAACCTTTTTGATTCCTTCAGGTGAACTAACTACTTTATCCCTATTATCCCTAATTGCCCCTATCCATGATTTCCCTCTCAGATTTTTCACTATACCTGCTAGAATTTTCCCAACCTTTTCTCCCTCTGAGGCTAACTGGAACCCTTGGAAGAACAATTCCTTCCTAGTTTTATCCATATAATATATTTTTAACTTTTCATGTTCCTCCTCCCATTTCTTCTTATTGTTTCCGGTGGGGTTCATTATACATACTGATCTTGCTTCTTCTAAATTCTTTTCCAATAATTTCCCTTTTTCTTTAGTAATTTTTTTTGCAATAGTTCACCTTTTTAAACAGACATCCTCTTAAATATGCCTTGGCAGTATCCCAAACTATCAATCTATTGGCAGAATCATTATTTTCCCCAAATTTTTTTTTTAACTCCAGCAGTATACTTTCTTTATCTGGAATAAACGATAACCGATGAGAGTTAAACTTAAACATTGGCAAATTTTGCTTCCTGTCCAAGTCCAAGTCCATTACCACGGCACTATGATCAGATAGAGCCATAGGCAAATACTCAATCGTGATCCTACTTTGGGACATTAAGTTTTTGTTTCCCAGAATCATATCTATTCTTGACCACGTTTGATGTGATTTAGAATAACAAGAATACATAATTTCTTCTGGGTTCAAATAGCGCCAAACATCAATCCAATTAAACTCTAAGGCCAATTTAAACAGATGTACGTTTTGTACTCTTCCCCCTCTGCTAGACATTCTGTCCCTGAGTGGATCCATTACAGCATTGTAGTCTCCTATCGCAATCATTATACATTCCTGTCTATTCAACATAAATCTATGCAACTCATACAACACATCTGGCTTATTCGGTGGAGGAATATATATTTGCGATTACCATTTTAACCCCTTCTACATTACAATGTAAGAAGAGGTACCTGCCACAGTCGTCCGCTCCGGCCCTATTCACCATAATGGGGGCGGGCTTGTTTGCCATGCTGTGGCCAGACCTCCGGCCCGCTCCCATTGTATTGAATAGGGCCAGAGTGGACCTCCGACAGCACGGTGGGCTAGCATTAGCATGGATCCGGCAGGATGTTCCCCTGTGGGAACAGCCTGCCGAACCCTGTTCTATCCATCATAGGGGTCATTACTCTATCTTGCAGTTGCGCTGATCCCTGCCCCCTAACATCATTACTAGTGTTGGGCGAGCATGCCCGGCCGAACACTAGTTCGGCTCGAGCATCGCTATGCTTCAGTCAGCGTATTTAAATCTAATTTAGTCTCTATTTCTGAAAAGTTTCTGGTAGGATTTGAACTTACAACCTTCTAAATTACAGCCAAGGATCTTAACCACTACACTATAGAGCTGCATTGCCAGTTACTTTGAAAAAATATGAGACTTCTGCTGTATAGGAATACTTACTAGTATACAGCAGAAGTATCATATTTTCTATTTTTTTAGGAACTGGCCATGCAGCTCTATAGTGTAGTGGTTAACATTCTGGGCTGTAATGTAGAAGGTTGTGAGTTTGAATCCCGTCAGAAATAGAGGCTAAATAAAATTTATATATTTTATATTTTTTTTAGTAATTGTAAAAAATGTGTAATTACTCAAATATATATATATATATATATATATATATATATATATAATCATACTTCTGATATTTATGAATGCATAATATGTGAGAAACTACTACTGATGTTTAGCCATGATATAGTATATATTCTAAATATATAATAATATATGTAAATATATTATGGCTAAAAACTTATATATATGTTTAAAGGGAGTATTTCACCTAAACTGACCATTATAGAACACTAACACCATGATCTGCATTATAGTCCCGATATTGGAATGCTACTTACTGTATATCTATCCGTCGCTTATTTTCGCTAAAAAACACTTTTATTCAATATATTAATTAGGTTCTGAAGGTGCCCAGAGGTGGCCTTCCAGCAGCCGGTGCCCAGGCCCCTTGTCTCTTTTCATATGAAACCCTTCCTCTTTCACCCCACTGGCCCGCCCGAGGTTCATTAGATACCCAGTGCCAGGGCCGTTCACAAGATTCGCCATGCCTGCGCACTTCATTCCCCATTATGGACAGAGGCAGCGTGTTAGTGTTCTATAATGGTCAGTTTAGGTGAAAGACTCCCTTTAAATTAAATTTAGCCTCTATTTCTGAAGGGATTCAAACTCACAACCTTCTACATTACAGCCCAGAATGTTAACCACTACGCTATAGAGCTGCACGGCCAGCTCTATTAAAAAAAATATATATATGATACTTCTGATGTATAGGAATACTTACTACTAGTAAGTATTCCTATACAGCAGAAGTCTCATATTTTTTAAAGTAATTGGCCTTGCAGCTCTATAGTGTAGTGGTTAAGATTCTTGGCTGTAATGTAGAAGGTTGTGAGTTCAAATTCTGCCAGAAACTTTTCAGAAATAGAGGCTAAATTAGATTTAAATACACTGGGTGTCCCTAAGCACTGACTTCATATATGGACATAGCTGTATATGGAGTAAGAGCAGGGACTCCTAAGCCAAACTAGAGTCCTGACACCCTCTTCAGAGCAGGGGGTGCCTGGTTTTATGCTTGGGTTCTCCCATTCTCCCCGCTCTGTAGAGCACTCGAGCTTCAGAAAGTGTTCTACTCGAGCACCAGAGCACACGAGCACTTTGGTGCTCGACCAACACTAGTCATTACCTCCTCTCCTATCTTCCTTCCAGTCTAAGACAGAATTAAAATCTACCCCAACCACTTTATGAATATCAGCATCTTCTAGAAGTCTTGATTCTAAGGTGGTGAAAAAAGATGGTATTAGAACTGTTTGGGCCATACTGTATATGTTATACTCAACTTTCGACACGGAGTATTTATAATAAGGTGAAGCAGCCGCCCCTCCTCATCAGCCTCTTCCTCAAGAACCTCAAGAGCTAGTGCCCTGTTTTTCAAAATCAATACCTCAGCTTTTTTGCCTCGGGAAGGTGAGCCATGTTCTTCACCAACCCATAGTTTGTGCATCCCCTGGACTCTGTAGTCTCTAGATGCGTTCGCTGGAGTAATGCCCCATCAGTTCTGAATTTCTTTAAGTGGCCTAAGATCATCATCTGCTTATTAGGGGAGCAGAGATTCTTTATGTTCCAAGAAACTATTTGCATTTTATGGGGGGTATAGAGTTCCTATATAAGATGGGGTAATTAGACTGGCTACAATATCTACCCAAAGCCTTGACGAGGCGGAGTGCTTGCCCCAGTACTGGCACTTTGAGAATAACTAAACCTTAAAATACAGCGAACAAATAAAATAGAATCTGAAAAGACAACTTAAAACACTGGATGCTCCACACTCTCTGCAATACAGACTTCACTTTTTGTGGATGTTGCTGCCCTCGTCCCGCTATCTCCCCCCTCACTGTGGTGCTTGATTGCCCTCTTTATTTAAAACCCATCATGGCATCCTCCAAACCTTCAGTGAATATCTGAACTGGAGTAAACACCTGCCTGGAACCATAAGCCCAATACCCTGTTTAATGACTTATAAAGTCCACCATCCTGCCCAGGGAGAGAAAAAAAGACAGGTACATCGAGAATTCAGAGGACTTATTAGTCCACATTGCCTTTCCCCATTCCTCCAGGCTTCTGCTGTCTCTGCTCCCTCAGTGATCCAGAGGAACGATGTACAGGTCAGTTACCATCTGAGGGCCCAATCCAGGGAATTCGCCGTGAAATACTTGGATTTGCCTTTCTTAGATGTGTCTGCACTTCCTGTTCGGTCAGATCCTTGCCCCTTCTCTCCATATGCAGCCGGCTCTTCTTCTGTGGCGATGCATCCGCTTGATGGTCTTCCAGGTAGGACATCACCCCTGAAGAACTTGAAAGTGCGGGTGCCCCCACTTGGAGGTGTTGCCACGCTGGATACAAGAGCTGAAACCTGCACACTGAACTGAACTCTCTCCTTTGATGTGTTACTTCAGCGGAGTAGTCTGACAAAATCAACACCTTTAGTCCCCTAATACAAAGCGGAGATTTGCGTAATCAAAATCCTTGTGAGATCTCTTCTTTGTGATTGTAATCCAAGTACCGCACAATGACTTGCTGTGACTTAATAAGGTTGCTATCCTCCGTGTCGCCTTATTGCTGTTGGGATGAGACTCTGTGCGCCCCCTCCACTATCTTAGGACCATCAGTGCCAAAGCCTCTGCTAACTCCTCTGTGGTTTAATACATTTCGTAAGGCCTAGTATCCTTAAAGAGATTGTGCGGCTCTATATATTGATTGACCTCAGGATAGGTCATCGACATCTGATCGGCAGGGCCCTGACACCCGGCACTGTTTGAAGAGGAGGCCGCACTCTATGTGAGCGCCGCTTCCTGTTCATTACCCTGCACTTCATCTTCGAAGGGCAGGCTAATGACGAGTACTTGCTCTATTCACTTCAATGCAGCAAGTACTTGTGATTACACTATCCATCTGCTACACAGGAGACCACGCATAGTGTAAACACCAGGTAGCGGCACACGCATGGAGTGTGATCGGTGGGGGTGCTGGGTGTAGGACCCCCACCGATCTGCACAATCCCTGTAGGCTGTTTCTCCTGGATCTACTTCCTGTGTCTTCCATGAGGTCTTTCAGTCTGGCATTATCCGTGCCACTGAATCAGAGGGATCATCTAAGAGATTTTCTCTTTGTTCCAGATCTTCCAGCAGGGGCCTTGCTAGGGTCTCAAAAGATCCGGGGCACAAGCCCCAATAAATATGTTGCCCCCCCACCTGCACTTTGCTGTACTTGCTATACAGCAGCACTTACCTGTCACATCCAGGGCCTCCAGGTGACGTCTCCTCTCTGTCATCATCTTCTCTGTAGATCTTCTCCACTCGGTCCGGACACTTCTCTCAGCCGCCTCGTCTCTGCAGAGTGTGACACACAGACATCTTAGCTTCCTCACATTCTATCATTATCCCCCAACTGGAGTCCCCACAGTGTTATCCTGCTGCTTGCTGTGCCCCCCCCCCCACCCCAGGGGTGTAGCTATAGGGGGTGCAGAGGTAGCAGTTGCTACCGGGCCCAGGAGCCTGAAGGGGCCCAAAGACACTTGTGCCGCATAAGAAGACACACAAAGCACTGAGGGAAGGGGGGCCCAAACTGAACTCTTGCACCGGGGCCCATGAGCCTTTAGTTACACCCCTGCCCCCCCCCCAATACCCCCAAATACTATCCTGAGGAAACATTACTTCCCCCCATAGTAATAGTGCTCCTCATAGTCCCACCAATAGTAATTCCCTTCTAGAATGCCCTTATTAGTAACACTGCCCTAACCGTGATAATGCTCCTCAACAATGCCCCCATTACTAGAAGAGCCCTCCCATATTAATAATACCCTCACAGAGCCCCCAGTAGAAATAAGGCCCCCTATTGTTCCCCCAGTGGTAATAAAGCTCCCTACAGACCCCTCAGTAGTAATAAGGCCCCCATAGTGCGCTTAGTAGAAATAAGGCGGATCTATAAGGCCCTCCTATAGAGCCCCCAGTAGTAATAAGACCGCCTATAATGTCCCCTGGATCTGCAGTGCCCCCTGCAGTTATAATCCTCCCTCCACCATACAGTCCCATGTAAATAACATCACCTCCTCCCCAGCCGCCTCCAACGCACAATCCCATGTAAACATTACCCCCTATGGCTACTTTCACACTTGCGTTCGTGCGGATCCGCACCGATAATACAAACAAATGCATCCGTTCAGGACCGATTCGTTTGTATTAGATTAGAATTTCTAAGTCCCAATACGGATCCGTCCTGACTTACATTGAAAGTCAATGGTGGACGGATCAGTTTACAATTGCACCATTTTGTATCAATGCAAAGGGATCCGTCCCCATTGACTTACATTGTAAGTCAGGACGGATCCGTTTGGCTCCGCAAGGCCATGCGGACACAAAAACGCTGCGTGCAGCATTTTGGTGTCCGCCTCCAAAACGGAACGGGGGGCCGTACGGAGCCGGACGAATGCATTCTGAATGGATCCGCATCCATTCAGAATTCATTGGGATTAAACTGATGCATTTGGGGCTGCTTGTGAGAGACCTGAAACGGATCTCACAAGCGGATCCCCAAACGCAAGTGTGAACGTAGCCTAAACATTAAGTCCCATGTACATAAACATCATTCCCCCCCACTATCCACTTTCAACATACAGTCCCATGTAAATAACATCCCTCCCTTCAGCCCTAACATACATCCCAGTTAAATAACTACAACTCCCAGCATCTGCCTCTCCCTTAACTTACCTCTCCTCATGTACAGACATCACCATTAGGCTCCTTCTCCTCTTCACTCCGGTCCAATCCTGCACTGGTCACATGATGGTGACATCATCCAGGTCATCCTATCACAGCCTGCTTTGCTGATCACATGACCTGTGATGTCACCACAGGTCCTTCACCTCCTCCCAGTGTATTAGATTCAATTGTATTGCCGTTCTGTGTACGGCAATACAGTTGTATCTAGCAGGCAGGACATTCGGGGCATGGGACAAAACATCCGGGGCCCAGGCCCCGAATATTTTAACCTAGCGACGCCCCTGTCTTCCAGTATGCCAGATACCTCAGCCTGAAGTTGGTGCATAGATTCGGTTACAGTGGAAATCGAGGTATCTTTTATGTCTGGGGCTAGGTCTAGGCCAAGAGTCTACAATCGATTTCAAAACCAGACCAATCCATGTCTTGCGATGTCAGATCTTCTGTATACATCTCCGGGGAAGGACCATCATGCTGTAGTTGTATTGTGCTAGTTGCCGTCGCCATCTTGTTTTCTGTAGCTTGTTATCCCCTTCTTTGCAGGTAGCTTAAAAAGTTTTTTTTTTAAACCGTAAGATTAATGACCCATACTTAGGACAGGTCATCAATGTTAGATAAGTGAGAATTGACTTCTACTGATCAACTGGCACCAAGCACAGCGCCATACTGTACGAGGGGAATCCCATCAGCCTCTTCTACAAATCCCATACATTATAATTAGGAGACTTCGCCCTTGTTTCTCCTTCACTTTGTGGTTGATCTTGGTGACCTTTCACTAAGCAGTGGTGGTCATGAGACCCAATAGTCCTAAAATATAGGGTTAGCTTCCTAAAGGTAGGGCTCTATAAGATATGTACGGAATATCTTATGGATACTCCATCAGGGCTGTACTGGCAGCAGTGCAGTTAGGGGTCCAGCAGCCCCATCAGTATAATAAGGTCTCCTTCACAGAAGCAAGTTTTCCGTCCGGGCGAGATGCGTGTTGTAAACGCCTAGAATCCGTACTGAATCTTGACCAATTCATTTCAATGGTTCTGTGCGCTGATCATCTCTGTGTTCAGGAACGCCCTGGCTACATATAAGTGACTTGCGTAAAAAAATGATTGCATCTGGATGCAATTCGTTTTTCACAGTCGTATTTTTTTTTTTCGTGTGTGAAAAACGTATGCAATCCAGATGCAATTCAATCAGAAAAAACACAAACACTGAATGCAATCACAGACAAAACTGATTGAACTTGCCGGCAAAACCATCCGTTTTTTCCTAAACAGATCCTGACACAATCCGTATCACTGGTGTGGAAGAGGCCTTAATCTGTGTGGGGCTTTTGGCTGGATACGGAGATGGGGAAGGGGCCCTCTCTCAGCATACAGACCTTTCCGAAAAATTTATTTTACAGCTCTTTGTTAGGATTTGAATATCAGATCTTCTGTATGGCTATAGGCTAGCCATTACACTATAGACCATTGGAGGAATGGGATTTTCTGTGCTTAAAAAGCTACAGAATTATATTATAGTTTTCTTTAAATAGTATATAAATGAAATGACAGCACAAAAATAATGAATGTTTAATGTGTCCACTATATTGTACTGGTTATCGTGATTACAAGGATACTCTATACTGTTTTCTGATATTTAATAGTAAGTATGCAACATATATATATTGTAATTGTTATTTTTTGTTTAGTAACATTAACTTTGCAGAAAAATGTAACTTTTACAATAAAAGAAAAGCTAGAACATAAAAATTAAATTTTCCTGACGTAACTTTAACTAAAGAAATTATTTCACAGGTCTTTTGTACAGCAGGCAGCTGCCGTATCCCCTACTCTATAGAAGCATTCTGCTGTGTAGAGAACGAACACAATAAACATCGTGATTTGTGAACAGCGTTAATAAATAAGGCGCTTTTTCCTTTATTTAACCCATAATAAAATTTGATAGGAATTAAATGTTACTAAAGTGTATGGCAAAATGGCCTGACCCCCCCAAAAAAAAACAGAACAGGTGCAGTGACTACATTCTATCTAGGATCAATATCAGTGGGTCTATGTCAATGTAGAAACCCGACTGATAGGTGATGTGATCACGTAGGGAGGAGCTACGTCGCACCCCCCTCTCCTCCTACCTCGTTATGCTGAACTTCGGCGTCCGCATGTACCAGAGCCGCTCTGGATATTGGAGGTGCCGCCGTGCTGCCTGTCGTTAGCGGAGGTGCTCCCCTTCTGAGTTGGCGCTCCCTGGACTTAGGAGGCTGCGGGCTCTTACTGGCTTTCTCCGTCTCCTCCACTCCACTTCCACCAGGATCGGAAGGTTTGGTTGCCTGTGTCTTCCATCTTTATCTGCTTCCACCTGCCTTAATGTTCCCTCCTGCCTCCATGAATAAGCTACCTCTTCTATGAGCCTTGAATGTGCCTCCCTGACCCCGTTTATCAGGTATATACAGTATATGTTCATAAGTGCCTACAGATCTGTTTGTGATACTTCTGACATTGCTATCAAATATGTACTGGGACTGATCTGGATGGACTGCTGCTGAATTTTCTAAATCTTCATGGAAAAACTATTGGGAACGGTCTATATTGGGATTGCTTTTCCTCTTTGGTCTGTTTTGTTTTCTTCTTCCTCCCTTGCTCCTTAACCTCATTTGGAGGACTGAAATATAACTGAATTGGAGAAAAAGAAGGAAAGGGGGAGGGGAGAGAGAGAGGGAAGGGGATGGGGAAGGAAAGGGGGGTAAAAATGGGGAGAAAAGGGAAAAAAATATAAAAAGAGAGGAAGAGGAAAGGGGGAAGGAAATGGCTAAGCAAAATAGACGTTCAGCAGAACATTCGTCTGAAAAAACACTAGAATCAGCAAAAATAGACCAGTTTTTAAAGTCCCCAAATGTAATTACAAGAGCAGGACAAAAAGGGGTGGCTGATGTAAATGGTAAAAAAAAATATGAATTCAGAGTGGGCGAAGTAATGGAGGAGGATCTTCAGAATGAAGAGGTGAGGAGGGAAGAGTTAAACGATTCATCTATTGAGGAGCCTGCCCCATTAAAAGAAATCCTGGCTGCAGTAAAAAAAAAATGGAGATTTAATACAGAATATCTCAACGCAGCTCGGGGTAATTCAGAAGATTCGGGACAGAGTCACAACTATAGAAAAAACAATGGGGGCTTTGGAGAATGAAGCTAAAATATCTAAATCTGAAATCTCCACATTGGGAATAGAGGTTAACACTCTTAGGCTACTTTCACTCTAGCGGCAGCCTTGTCCAACAGCCTGTTCAGGCAGATAAACAGCCTGCCAGATCCGTGCTGCCGCTAGTGCACGCGTGCCGCCAGAGGTCAGCTCTGGCCCGATTGTCTATAATGGGGGCGGGCCGGTGTTCCGGCGGCAGCACGGCAGACATGCCGAGAGGCGGCCGGAATAAAACTACGAGATGTTATAGTAAATGAGGCTGGAGTGGACCTCCGGCGGCACTCGTGCACTAGCGGCAGCACGGATCTGGCAGGCTGTTCACCTGCCAGAACAGGCTGCCGGAGAAGGCTGCCGCTAGTGTGAAAGTAGCCTTAAAAAGAAGGTGGTGGATATGGAGGACAGGTCTAGGAAATGTAACTTGAGAATTTTGGGTCTACCTGAAGGCCCTGAAGAAATAAATCTTGCCGAAATGATACAGACCTTAATTCAGGAAAAGTTTGGGAAGGAGCATTTTTCTCCTCTGTTTCTGGTGGAAAGGGCACACCGGGTTCCAAGAATGAAACCTGTCCCTGGGAGGCAGCCACGGATACTCTTGGCGAAGATGCTGACGTCATGGGATATAGATACGGTTTTGAGAAGGGCAAGGGAGTGTCCTCCTTTTGTATATAATGGAAGTAAATTGCTTTTCTTTCCGGAGATCCAGGAAAAGAGACGCAGTTTTATGGCGGCTAAAAAACGTCCACAGGAAAAGGACATTAAATATTAATTTGTCTATCCAGCTAAACTGCGAATTACATTCAATGGTGAAACTCATCTTTTTGATACCTCGGACTCTGCTATAGATTGGCTGGATCGGAATAATATTTAAGCAGTTTTCTTTTTCTACTTTAGATGGCGGTGGGAGAGGGGGAGGGGCGGTCTCAGGTGAGAGATCTGCGCAGTGATGTGGCAGATCAGGAAGTGGGGGGGGGGGCTGTAGGATGGGTTGTGATGCGTCTCCTAACATGGTGGGGTTGGGGGTGGGGATTTTGAATATATCTATACTATGGGAATCTGTTGGCTGGTTTGATGACAGTTAGAGTTTTCACCGGGAATGTGCGAGGTCTTGGGGATAAGATTAAAAGACAGGCGGTTTTTGACCAGATCCAGAGACATTTGCTTGGTGGAGACTCATGCTACTGAGGCTCGGCAGGGGACGGGCTGCGCAGACTTATAATTCTACCTTTACTAGTTACTCCAGAGGTGTTACAGTTTTGATTTATAGGGGGTTGATTTTTTTCTGCGAGGCATCCTCTACCGATAAACTGGGGAGGTTTGTTTTTCTCTATGGGAAACTCTCTGGGAGACTGTGTATTTTGGCTTTTGTTTATATCCTCCCATCCCCTTCTCTTTATACGTTCTCAACTGTTTATTAACCTTTTTGGATCGGTGGCCTGAAAGCCCCTCGCTAGTTATAGGGGACTTTAACTGTGTTATGAATCCAGAAATAGATAGGATCTCATTGGGGGGAGATACTTACACTCCAGCCCAAGGGTCCCCTTTGGCACGTTTTTGTCTGGAAGACGGTTATGGGGATGGGTTGAAAAAGGGAAAATACCTTATTCCTGTATAAGTAAATCTGGAAATCCCATGTCTAGGATAGATCTGGCCTTGATAAATAAAAACCATCTCAGATTTATTAAATCTATGAAATTTGAGGCCAGGTCGCTATTGGACCATGTGCCCCTATCTCTTGAATTATCCATTGGATTTCTATAATGGATAAGGATACTCATGAATGGGTGAAACAGGAGACGGGGTGCTTCTGGGATCGTAATGATAACACAGAGTCCAACTGGTATGGGACGCATTTAAGGCCTTTATGTGGGGAATTTTTGTTAGTAATATTTCAAATAAAAAAAAAAGGATCCGGTAAGAAGAAGGGGGAGCTAAAAGAAGCAGCGTTATTCGCCATGAATGAGTTCTCTAGGAATAAAACTCCAGGAAATAGGAAAGCTATGCAGAATGTAAGCCAGGTGTATGCCGACTTTCTCTTGGAAAAGGCCCAGCAGAGACTCTTCTTTAAGGGACAAAAATATTCTTCTGAAGTGGGGAGACCAGGTAAACTTCTAACGAGGACAAAAACAAGAGATAGTCAGTATCCGTTCATCTGAGGGTATAATTATTGAAGAACAAAAGCGTATAAAGGGAACCTTTTTGAAGCATTTTTCTGAATTATATAAATCAGATAAGGTTATATCAGACGAAGAGATGAATTCATATTTGGACTCTATTTCTCTTCCAGTTCTTACCGATCCTCAGATGGAGCTTCTAGATCAGGACCTCTCTCTAGAGGAGCTAGAGGCTGCAATGAAGGCATGCTCGGGGAATTCTTCCCTTGGGTCAGATGGACTCCCATATGAATTCTATCGTAAATATGGAGAGATTACTCTCCCTCATTTATTGAGGATGTTTATAGGATCATTTGATGAGGGTACCCTTCCAAAATCAATGACAGAGGCTGTAATAACATTAATATTGAAAAAGAGGAAATATCCCCTAGATATGGGGTCATATAGGCCTATTTCTTTATTAAATACTGATATGAAGCTTCTCTCAAGAATTCTGGCTACAAGGCTATCCAAGGTTAATACATCAATTATACACCCGGATTAAAATGGGTTTATTCCTAATAAGGGTACTCATTATAATTTGCATCGTCTGTTTGTTAATATACAGTCCTCCCGGGGGGTGGTGGGGTCTCTCGCTCCATTCTGTCTTTAGACGCCGCTAAGGTGTTTGACAGGGTGGAGTGGGGATTCCTTTTGAAGGTTTTGGGAAGGATGGGATTTGGTACTAGATTTATAAATTTGATTAAGCTTTTGTATAAGTCCCCTACTGCAAGATTGTACATTAATGGGAGCTTGACGGAGAGCTTCCCTTTGAGTAGAGGTACCCGTCAGGGTTGCCCACTCTCCCCATTGCTATTCGATATTTATATTGAGCCATTCGCTGCTAGAGTTAAGCAGGACTCCGGGATTGAGGGGTTTGGGATACTAGGAGCAGATGACCGCATCTCTCTATATGCGGATGACATGTTGTTTTTTATAAATCATACTAATGTTTCACTTCCCAAAATTATTCAAATAGTTAACGCTTTTGGTGCAGTCTAGGGCTTTGATATCAACTGGTCAAAGACAATGCTTATGCCTGTGGATAGACCTGAATATTCTATTGAGGGGCCCTGGTGTTTGCTTAGGATTTCTGATTCATTTAAATATTTAGGCATGATTATATCCCCTAAAGTTGAAGATCTTTTACATCTAAATCTGATTCCTTTGATAACTAAGTTGAGGTCAAAAGTGACGGTATGGCTTCGACTTCCTCTATTTAGAGCTGACAGAATGTCCCTGGTTAAGATGGTGATATTACCCCAACTCCTCTATATTCTTAGGAACTCCCCATTATGGATTGAGGATAATTTTTTTAAGTTAATAGAGAGATTCATTCATGATCTACTGTGGGGAAGAGAGCGGGTGAGGTTTAAATTGGAATATCTTTATACGCTGATGGAACCGGAAGGGATGAACCTTCCCTATTTTAAGGGCTATTTTATAGCTTCACATCTATGGCTGTATAACCACTGCGATACCACATGTGTGACACTTTTTTGCAGCCTAGGTGCCCAAAGGGGCCCAAATTCTAAAGACAACCTTTAGGATTTCACAAGGCATTTTTTACGCATTTGGATTCCAAACTACTTCTCACGCTTTAGGGCCCCTAAAATGCCAGGGCAGTATAACTACCCCACAATTGACCCCATTTTGGAAAGAAGACACCTTAAGGTATTTTATGATGGGCATAGTGAGTTCATGGAAGTTTTTATTTTTTGTCACAAGTTAGTTAGGAAAGTCCACTTTGTAGGATTTTGGTAAGTAGATCTACATATGATAATATTTTTACATTATTAGAATTCGGGTTATTATCCAGAGTTCAACAGGATTATAGGGAATCTAGAAAGTTACATATTAAGACGTGGAGCACTATTAGAGGTTGGTTAGGAATAGAGGGATCTCTCCGCTGTACGCCCCTCTGGCATAATTACTATTTACAGGAGTTGGATGATCTAGCTGAAGATAAATACTGGCAAAAAAACAATATTCTGTATGTTGCACAAGTGGTGAGTAATGGAGATATACTTCCTTTTTTGGAGTTGACACAAAGAGAGCATATAGTTAATTTATCCTGGTTTAGATAATTACAGTTACGTTCGGCACTTTTTAGTGTAAAGGGGAAATTTTTGTTACAGATAGATTCTTTTACACCTTTGAATGATTTGATGGGAAATTTGGGGCAGAAGTTAAAAATGTCTCAAATTTATAAATCGCTTTTTGAAGCACTATTTAATAGTATACGTTCCCCAGGACAAAAGGCTTGGAGATCTGCTTTAAGGATCCAATCAGATGACTGGGGGAAAATAATGACTAATTTAAGATTAGTGTCACACAATTATAATCATGTTTTGGTAAAATTTAATATCATACATAGAGTATATGTCACACCAGTAAGGCTTAATAAATGTGGGTTGAGAAGTACGTCTAATTGTCCACGGTGCGATTCACCTGGGGCTGATTATTTACACATGTTTCGGTCTTGTACACAACTAACAGAATATTGGGAGGCAATAGCTAAACTTATTACCCAAAAACTGAAAATTGTTATTCCATATACGGTGGAATGTTGGATCCTGGGTGAATTTTCGAAATTGACCGAAATTTTTGCAAAAAAATTAAATTTTTCACTTTCAGTTGTAAAATTTCTATATCATTTTTTCTCAAAATTTATTGTTCTACATGTCTTTGATAAAAAAAAATGCAATAAGTGTAAATTTATTGGTTTGGGTAAAAGTTATAGCGTTTACAAACTATGGTACAAAAAAAGTGAATTTCCGCATTTTGAAGCAGCTCTGACTTTCTGAGCACCTGTCATGTTTCCTGAGGTTCTACAATGCCCAGACAGTAGAAACACCCCACAAATAACCCCATTTCAGAATGTAGACACCTTAAGGTATTCGCTGATGGGCATAGTGAGTTCATAGAAGTTTTTATTTTTTGTCACAAGTTTGCGTAAAATGCTGATTTTTTATATATTTTTTTTTCTTACAAAGTCTCATATTCCACTAACTTGTGACAAAAAATAGAAACTTCCATGAACTCACTATGCCCATCACAAAATACCTTAAGGTGTCTTCTTTCCAAAATGGGGTCACTTGTGGGGTATTTATACTGCCCTGGCATTTTAGGGGCCCTAAAGCGTGAGAAGTAGTTTGGAATCCAAATGCGTAAAAAATGCCCTGTAAAATCCTAAAGGTGCTCTTTAGAATTTGGGCCACTTCGGGCACCTAGGCTGCAAAAAAGTGTCACACATGTGGTATCTCCGTACTCAGGAGAAGTAGGGCAATGTGTATTGGGGTGTATTTTTACATATACCCATGCTGGGTGAGAGAAATATCTCTCTAAAAGTCAACTTTTCCCATTTTTTTACACAAAGTTGTCTTTTGCCGAGATATTTCTCTCACCCAGCATGGGTATATGTAAAATGACACCCCAAAACACATTGCCCAATATCTCCTGAGTACGGCGATACTACATGTGTGACACTTTTTTGCAGCCTAGGTGGGCAAAGGGGCCCACATTCCTTTTAGGAGGGCATTTTTAGACATTTGGATTCCAGACTTCTTCTCACGCTTTAGGGCCCCAAAAAAGCCAGGGCAGTATAAATACCCAACATGTGACCCCATTTTGGAAAGAAGACACCCCAAGGTATTCTGTGAGGGGCATGGCGAGTTCCTAAAAGTTTTTTTTTTTTTGCACAAGTTAGCGGAAATTGATTTATTTATTTTTTCTCACAAAGTCTCCCTATTTTTACGGATTTGGATTCCGTGAGGGGTATGGTGAGTTCATGTGAGATTTTATTTTTTGTCACAAGTTAGTGAAATATGAGACTTTGTAAGAAAAAAAAAAACAACTTCCGCTAACTTCCCCTCAAAAGTGATGTTTTTCTAGCGCCGCAGCGATTTTACAGTGATCAGAAAAAATATTATTTCTGTCACTGCGGTGGGGCGGACTGACTGCAAGTGTGCGCACAAGATCAGGCCTGATCGGGCAAACACTGCGTTTTTTGTAGAGCCTATAGAACATGTCCTATTCTTGTCCGCAATTGCAAACAAGAAAAGGCATTTTCTATATAGTTCTAGCAATGTGCGGATCCGCAAAATGCGGAAAGCACATTGCCGGTGTCCGTGTTTTGTGGATCTGTGGCGTCCGTGTTTTGCGGATCCGCAAAACACATACGGACGTCTGAATGGAGCCTTACAGGGGGGTGATCAATGACAGGGGCGTGATCAGGGAGTCTATATAGGGTGATCAGGGGTTAATAAGGGGTTAATAAGTGACAGGGGGGGTGTAGTGTAGTGTGGTGCTACTTATTACTAAGCTACCTGTGTCCTCTGGTGGTCGATCCAAGCAAAAGGGACCACCAGAGGACCAGGTAGCAGGTATATTAGACGCGGTTATCAAAACAGCGTCTAATATACCTTTTAGGGGTTAAAAAATTATCGCATCTATAGTATGCCAGTGAACGATCGCCGCTGGCAGGCTGTAGATCCACTCGTTTACCTTTCGATCCTGTGAACGCGCGCCTGTGTGCGTGCGTTCACAGGAAATCTCGCATCTCGCGAGAGGACGCGCTGGCGCGTCCAGGAGGAATGACAGGGCCACCGCCAGGACGCAATGCTGCGTTCGGCGGTCCTGAGGTGGTTAGGAGATATAAAAAATCCTATATAAACAAATAAATATTGAAGAGAAATGGAATAAGGTATGGAGGATTTGGAAGTCTTAAGTTTTCCTGCTTTCACCCCACCGTCATCCCTGTTCCGTCCTGGTGACAGAGGGGTTAGGAGACGCATCACAAGGAAGGGGGGGGGGATGGGGGGGACTTTTGGGGAAGGTTAATGTGGTAAAGATGAGAAACTTAATAATGTTGAAGATCAAGTTGTATGGAAAATAATTTTGTATTTTTTCTGTCAATAAATAAAGAAAAAAAGAAAAAAAAAAGAAACCCGTCTGATACTACAGAACGGTAGGAAAATGTAACCATGGGACAACTAAGCCGAGAACTACTGAATGCTCGAATGTGGATGTAAAATCAACAAGACGAGCAACACAGGAATACCTGGAAATAACAAAACATTTCAGGATAAGCAAATTGTAAACCGGACATCCTACCCCTGCAATCTAGAAGGCATATGGAAGAATATTCCCAGAAGATCATTGGAGGAAAAAGGAATGCAAAGCTTAAGAACAGACTGCCAGAGGGCAACCTTGAAAAGAGAAGGTCAGGAAAAAGAAGAAGAACATGAAGTCATTTACACAACATTTATCACAACCACATTGTAGTGAAGTGGGGAAAAAACAAACACAAGAACACAAATTGTCCTGAAAATAACAGCAAGTCACATATGAAAAGATGTAAAGCACAGCATCACTTCCTGTCTGCATGAGACAAGTATTATAGTAGTTATATTCTTGTACATAGGAGCAGTATTATAGTAGTTATATTCTTGTACATAGGAGCAGTATTATAGCAGTTATATTCCTGTACATAGGGGCAGTATTATAGTAGTTATAATCTTGTACATAGGAGGCAGTATTATAGTAGTTATATTCTTGTACATAGGAGGCAGTATTATAGTAGTTATATTCTTGTACATAGGAGGCAGTATTATAGTAGTTATATTCTTGTACATAGGAGCAGTATTATAGTAGTTATATTCTTGTACATAGGAGGCAGTTTTATAGTAGTTATATTCTTGTACATAGGAGGCAGTATTATAGTAGTTATATTCCTGTACATAGGAGGCAGTATTATAGTAGTTATATTCCTGTACATAGGAGGCAGTATTATAGTAGTTATATTCTTGTACATAGGAGCAGTATTATAGTAGTTATATTCTTGTACATAGGAGGCAGTATTATAGTAGTTATATTCTTGTACATAGGAGCAGTATTATAGTAGTTATATTCTTGTACATAGGAGGCAGTATTATAGTAGTTATATTCTTGTACATAGGAGCAGTATTATAGTAGTTATATTCTTGTACATAGGAGGCAGTATTATAGTAGTTATATTCTTGTACATAGGAGCAGTATTATAGTAGTTATATTCTTGTACATAGGAGCAGTATTATAGTAGTTATATTCTTGTACATAGGAGCAGTATTATAGTAGTTATGTTCTTGTACATAGGAGGCAGTATTATAGTAGTTATATTCTTGTACAGAGGAGCAGTATTATAGTAGTTATATTCTTGTACATAGGAGCAGTATTATAGTAGTTATATTCTTGTACATAGGGGGCAGTATTATAGTAGTTATACTCTTGTACATAGGAGCAGTATTATAGTAGTTATATTCTTGTACATAGGAGCAGTATTATAGTAGTTATATTCTTGTACATAGGAGACAGTATTATAGTAGTTACATTCTTGTACATAGGAGCAGTATTATAGCAGTTATATTCTTGTACATAGGAGCAGTATTATAGTGTCACAACCAGACAGCTGAGAAGCTCTGACAGAGGCCTTTCAGAACCTCCCCCTTGAGTTTCTGTGTTGTGGTATTCAGCTCCTCCTCTCGTTAGTCTCTCTCAGCTGTTATGTGTTGGACTAATTGCTTCCCTTTAAATTCTTCCCCAGAAGGCTTTTCTGGGCGGCTTATATTTCTTCCTGGAGTATGTGTGCATGCCCATCTGGTCCTCCTCTCCTCTACAAAGTTAAGTGTTAACTGTTATCTGTTATTTTCTGTTTGTTGGATCCCAGGTGACCCTGACTCCCTCCGTGTCTGGTGTAGGGAGCCGGTGGTCGTGTCCCCTCACTAATGTAGGGTGCTCAGGGCTTATATAGTCAAGGTACGTGGATATGCATACCTCCACCATTCGGATCTATGCATAGGCTGAGTAGCCAGGGAAAGTGCCAGGTCTTCTACAGGGGTCTCCCTTTTGTTCCTTAGCTGTTGGATCCAGCGAGTCATTTATGCATGTTGTTTTGCATTGTTTCCTGTACACATTCCGTGACATTATAAGCCGCCATAACCGTCTCAAGCATGGATCCGGTTTCACTTTTGGCTGAACGCCTTCAGGGTCTTTCATTGGAGGTAGCTGATCTCCGCAGGACTTGTTCTCAGCTTCAAGTGACCGGTTCAGCTGGCGTTCATGGAGTTTGTTCTGAGCCTAAAATCTCGCTCCTGGATACGTTTTCCGGGGGTAGTGAGAATTTTGTGCGTTTTAGAGAGGCTTGCAAACTTCATTTTCGCCTTCTTCCCCATTCTTCTGGTGATGAGGAACGGAGGGTGGGGATCATTATATCGCTGCTCAGGGGTAACGCTCAGTCCTGGGCCTTTTCGCTGCCGGAGGGGGCACGGCCCCTCCGTTCAGTGGAGGAATTCTTTTTAGCCCTGGGTCAGATATATGATGATCCGGATCGTATTGCTCTGGCGGAGTCTAGACTACGTCTCTTATGCCAGGGTAAACAATCCGCAGAAATATACTGCTCAGAATTTCGGAGATGGGCAGCTGATACTGGTTGGAATGATGCTGCACTCCGAAGTCAATTTTGCCATGGTCTTTCAGAGGGATTGAAAGATGCATTTGCCTTTCATGAGAGGCCTATTTCTTTGGACTCTGCTATGTCTCAGGCCGTTCGTATTGACAGGCGTCTTAGAGAGAGAGGAGAGATGTCCCCTTCCTGTCATACTCAGTCCCAGGACAGTGCAGCTGTCCCATTCTGTGCGCAGGGGTCTCAGTCGCTGTCAGCCCCTTCTGAGCAGGAGCCCATGCAGCTGGGGTTGATTGCTTCTGACAATAGAAGATTCAGCTCGCATGGGAGGGTTTGTTTTTGTTGTGGAGGTATTAATCATTTGGCAAATATTTGTCCCTCTAGGAGATTCAGGCAGTTCTCTGGGTATAATAAAGAAACAAAGAGGAAAAAATCTTTTAAAAATGTTCCGTCTGTTACTATTGGCAGGGTTGAGGCGAAAATTGAAGGTTTTCCGTTTGCTTGTAGTTCCCGTTTTGTCCTGCCGGCTAGGGTGGCGCTAGAGAGCAAGAACATTTTTTGTGAGATTTTTGTGGATATTGGAGCAGCGGTCAATCTCATTGATAATCAATTTGCGATAACTCATGGTTTCCAGGTGCGCACTTTGGGAAAGGATATCCCTGTTTTTGCTATCGATTCTGCTCCACTTTCTCAAAAATCATTAAAGGGCATAGTTCACAATATCCGTTTAATTGTGAGTGATGCTCATGTTGAGGATGTGTCATGTTTCGTCCTTAGCGGTTTGCCCACCCCTCTGGTGTTGGGGCTGCCCTGGCTCACTAAGCATAACCCCACCATTGATTGGCAAGCGAAGCAAATAAATGGTTGGAGTGACTTTTGCAGAGAGAATTGCCTCACGACATCTGTTTCTGAGGTTGCTACTAAGACTGTACCATCTTTTCTCTCTGAATTTTCGGATGTCTTCTCTGAGAGTGGAGTTCAGGATTTGCCCCCGCACAGGGAGTACGATTGCCCTATTAATCTCATCCCAGACGCCAAGCTGCCTAAATCTCGTTTATACAATCTTTCCCAACCTGAAAGGGTCGCTATGCGTGCTTATATCTCTGAGAGTCTGAGAAAGGGACACATACGACCCTCGAAGTCACCGGTTGCCGCTGGTTTTTTTTTTGTCAAGAAAAAAGATGGTTCTTTAAGACCTTGTCTGGATTTCAGGGAGCTGAACAATATCACAATTCGTGACCCTTATCCGCTTCCTCTGATCCCAGACCTGTTTAACCAGGTTGTTGGGGCTAAAGTCTTTTCCAAATTAGATTTAAGAGGGGCATACAACCTGGTCAGGGTCAGAGAAGGGGACGAATGGAAGACGGCCTTCAATACCCCTGAGGGCCATTTTGAAAATTTGGTTATGCCTTTTGGTTTGATGAATGCCCCAGCCGTTTTTCAGCATTTCGTGAACAGCATTTTTTATCATTTGATGGGAAAATTTGTATTGGTGTATTTGGATGACATTTTGATTTTTTCTCCCGATTTCAAAACTCATAAGGAACATTTACGTCAGGTCTTGCTCATCCTGCGGGAGAATAAATTATATGCGAAACTGGAAAAATGTGTGTTTGCGGTTCCAGAAATTCAATTTCTGGGGTTTCTTCTCTCCGCTTCTGGTTTTCGCATTGACCCCGAGAAGGTCCGCGCTGTGCTTGAGTGGGAGCTTCCTGAGAATCAAAAGGCGCTGATGCGTTTTTTGGGCTTTGCCAATTATTACAGGAAGTTCATTTATTAGGAGCAGTATTATAGCAGTTATATTCTTGTACATAGGAGCAGTATTATAGTAGTTATATTCTTGTACATAGGAGCAATATTATAGTAGTTATATTCTTGTACATAGGAGCAGTATTATAGCAGTTATATTCTTGTACATAGGAGCAGTATTATAGTAGTTATATTCTTGTACATAGGAGCAGTATTATAGTAGTTATATTCTTGTACATAGGAGGCAGTATTATAGTAGTTATATTCTTGTACATAGGAGCAGTATTATAGTAGTTATATTCTTGTACATAGGAGCAGTATTATAGTAGTTATATTCTTGTACATAGAAGCAGTATTATAGTAGTTATATTCCTGTACAGAGGAGCAGTATTATAGCAATTATATTCTTGTACATAGGAGGCAGTATTATAGTAGTTATATTCTTGTACATAGGAGGCAGTATTATATTAGTTATATTCTTGTACATAGGAGCAGTATTATAGTAGTTATATTCTTGTACAGAGGATCAGTATTATAGTAGTTATATTCTTGTACATAGGATGCAGTATTATAGTAGTTATATTCTTGTACAGGGGAGCAGAATTATAGCAGTTATATTCTTGTACATAGGAGGCAGTATTATAGTAGTTATATTCTTGTACATAGGAGCAGTATTATAGTAGTTATATTCTTGTACATAGGAGGCAGTATTATAGTAGTTATATTCTTGTACATAGGAGCAGAATTATAGCAGTTATATTCTTGTACATAGGAGGCAGTATTATAGTAGTTATATTCTTGTACATAGGAGCAGTATTATAGTAGTTATATTCTTGTACATAGGAGGCAGTATTATAGTAGTTATATTCTTGTCCATAGGAGCAGTATTATAGTAGTTATATTCTTGTACATAGGAGGCAGTATTATAGCAGTTATATTCTTGTACATAGGAGGCAGTATTATATTAGTTATATTCTTGTACATAGGAGCAGTATTATAGTAGTTATATTCTTGTATATAGGAGGCAGTATTATAGCAGTTATATTCTTGTACATAGGAGCAGTATTATAGTAGTTATATTCTTGTACATAGGAGGCAGTATTATAGTAGTTATATTCTTGTCCATAGGAGCAGTATTATAGTAGTTATATTCTTGTACATAGGAGGCAGTATTATAGCAGTTATATTCTTGTACATAGGAGGCAGTATTATATTAGTTATATTCTTGTACATAGGAGCAGTATTATAGTAGTTATATTCTTGTATATAGGAGGCAGTATTATAGCAGTTATATTCTTGTACATAGGAGCAGTATTATAGTAGTTATATTCTTGTACATAGGAGGCATTATTATAGTAGTTATATTCTTGTATATAGGAGCAGTATTATAGTAGTTATATTCTTGTACATAGGAGGCAGTATTATAGTAGTTATATTCTTGTACATAGGAGCAGTATTATAGTAGTTATATTCTTGTACATAGGAGGCAGTATTATAGTAGTTATATTCTTGTACTCTTAGGTATGATTGAAATTTTAAAATATATATATATTTTTTTACTTTTACCATTTACCGCGTTATTGATGTTAATGTCAGCTCTTTGATGTCTAATTATGGTGTAATTTGCTCTGTTACTATGCAGTCACAAATTATAGAGACTTTATCATTTGTATACCAGTCGTCTGTCAAACACTGGATAACATCTCATACTTTCTTCTCAAACCATCCAGTAAATACGTCATCTGGCTGAAGTGATAAAATAATTTTTTCTGACATTGGGGCTTTGGGTGACCAAGAAGGAACATTTACTGATTAACTGATTAACATCCTGTTTACTGCTACAGAGCAATAAAATATCTAATTCTGGCTGCTGTACTTGTATGATGGCATGCGGACATCCAACATTGTGTGTGAAAGCTGCTACCGCATCCTTGGAAAAAATATAATTTGTAGCAATACAACAATGTGAGGAAGAACGAACAGCGCAGAACCAAGCAATGAGACAAATGAAACCTCGTCAGAGCATTCCACACTTTCCCCTTCAAGCTCTACCCCATGACAAGTCTTGTTTCATCATTCAGAATCTGCTGGTCTAGATTTCGGTTTTGGCTCATGGACCTGCACAGGTGCCCCACCATTATTCGGAGGTGTGCACCTCTTAATAACTGTGATGCATTCAATGCACGCGGGGATAGATTAAGACCAGCATGTAAAACGTCTGGCTTAACAGGTATTACCACCTGGGAGATTTATGGCAACACAAGTCCAGTCACCTCCCCATTCACCACAATTTTTTGTGAACGTTGCGATCTATCGCAGGTCTTTTTCATAAGAGAAGGGCCCCCATAAACCTTTTCCAGTCCCTCTGGGCCAGAAGGCACCTGCAAGGGACTGAGAAAAAAGTCAACCCTATCCTCAGGACAGGTCATCACTATTTGATTGGTGGCGGTCCGACACCTGGGACCCCTTCAGATCGGCTGTTTGAGAATGTAGCCTCCTCTCCGCTTTTCCTAGGCCATGTGATGTCACGTTTATTGGTCACATGGCCTAGGCACAGCTCAGTCCCATAGTAGTAAATGGGGTTGAGCTGCGATACCAAGCATGGCCACCATGCGGCACTGTGCTTAGTAAGCACAGAGAAGGCCACGCGCTCACAGGAGCACCACTGCCTTATCAACCAGCTGATCAGTGGGGATCCTGAGTGTTGGACTGATGACCTTGAAAAGGATGATGATGTGCCTTGAAAAAGTATTCATACCCCCTGAACTTTTCCACATTTTTACACGTTACACCCATAAACTTAAATGTATTTCATTGGGATTGTATGTGATCGACCGACACAAAGTAACAAATATGTGTGAGGTGAAAATGAAATATTCCGTTTAAAAAAATTCATAAATAAAAATCTAAACAGTGTGTCCTGCATTTGTATTCAGCCCATGAGTCAATTCTTTGTAGGACCACCTTTCCCTGCAGTCTTTTGGGGTCTGTCTCTTCTAGCTTTCCACATCTAGAGGATGACATTTTTTACTATTCTCCTGTGCAGAAGAGCTTGCGCTCAGTGAGATTGGATGGAGAGCGTCTGTGAACTGCAATTCTCAAGTCTTACCACAGATTCTTACTGGGATTTAGGTCTGGACGGTGACTGGGACGTTCTAACACATGAAGGTCCTTTGATCTAAACCCTTTCATTGTAGCTCTGCCTGGATGTTGAGGGTTATTGTCCTGCTGGAAGGTGAACCTCCGTCCCAGCCTCAAGTCTTTTGCAGCCTCTACCAGGTCTTCCTCCAGGATTGCCCTGTATTTAGCTCCATCCATCTTCCCATCACCTCTGACCAGCTTCCCTGTCCAGGCTGAAGAAAAGCCTCCCCTATGATGGTGCCACCACCATGTGTCTCGGTGGGGACAGTGTGTTCAGGGAGATGTGCAGGGTTAGTTTTTCATCACACATAGCGTTTTGCATTTAGGCCAAATATTTCACCTTTGGTCTCATCTGACCAGAGCACCTTCTTCCACATGTGTGCCATGTCCCCTACATGGCTTGTGGCAAACTGCAAATGGGACTTCTTATAGGCTTGCTTTCAAAAATTCTTCCTACACCTCCAGATTTGTGGAGGACACAACTAATAGTTGTCCTGTTGACAGATTCTCCCACCTGATCTGTGGATCTTCGCAGTTCTTCCAGAGTGACCATGGGCCTCTTGGCAGCTTCTCTAATTAGTGCTCTTCTTGCCTCGGCTCTCAGTTTAGGTGGACGGCCATGTTTTGGTAGGTTTTCAGTTCTACCATACTCCTTTCATTTTCCGATGATGGATTGAACAGTGCTCCGCAAGATGTTCAAAGCTTGTTTTTTTTTTATTACCTTACCCCGCTTTACACCTCTCCATAACTTTATCCCTGACCTGTCTGGTGTGTTCCATAATTTTCATGATGCTGTTTGATCGATAATGTTCTGTAACAAACCTCTGAGGTCTTCACAGAGCAGCTGGAGTTATCCTGAGAATACAATACTCAGGACTCTATTCACTAATTAGGTGACTTCTGAAGGCAATTGGTCACACTGGATTTTATTTAAGGGGCTGAATACAAATGCATTCCACACTTTTCAGATATTTATTTATTCAAAAATGTGAAAACCAATTAAATACTTTTAAGTTGGTGGGTGTAACATGAAAAAATTTGAAGGGGTATGAAAACTTTTTCAAGGCACTGTATCCAAAGGATAGGTCATCAGTATACAAGTCTTGCAAAACCCTTATATGTATTCACATCCTTTACTGGGACACCATACATTTAGCTCTGGGGACCTCACATTTCTCAGGATCATTTCTGAAACGCTCTCCACCTTGATTGGACTCACCAGTGGCGGACTACAATAGGGACGTTCGGGTAGGCAGCCCCGGGCCCAGCACCGCTGGGGGGCCCAATGCCGACCCGAACCCCCTTATACTGTGGCGGGGCACGGGAGCGCATAGTTCCCTGCCCCGCCGCCGATCACCGCCATAGGCTTCAGGCCTAGTAGGCCTGAGGCCTATGCAGTAGTGAAATCCTGGCGCAGGCGTGTATGATGACGTCATCGCACGCGCCTGTGCCGGGACGCAGCACAGTAGAGTGTGTGTGCGCCTGCCATCGCAAGTCTGGACAAGTCACATAGGTGAGTATTTTGCTTTTATTTATTTTTACTTTTTTCTTTTATGTACCAACTTTGTGTACATGGGGGACACACAGAGGACATGTGAAGAGACAGTACATCGGGGGGAAAAATATTATGGTGGGATTAATATGTGGGAGCAAATTATTATAGGAGGAACTACTATGTGGGGGCAAATTATTATTGGAGGGATTACTATGTGAGGGCAAATTATTATTGGAGGGATTACTATGTGAGGGCAAATTATTATTGGAGGGATTACTATTTGGGGGAAAATTACTATATAGGGCAATGTGGAGGAAACTACTGTGTGGAGGCAGTGGGGGGGGGGGGGAAATTACTGTATGGGGTCAAACTACTATATGGGGCAGTGTGGGGGAAATTACTGTGTGGGGCAGTGTGGGGGAAACTACTGTATGGGGCAGTGTAGTGGAAATTACTGTGTAGGGCAAATTACTATGGGGGGAAATTACTGTGTGGGGGAAAACTACTATATGGGGGCACTGTGGGGAAAATTACTGTGTGGGGGGGATTACTATTTGGGGATTACTATGGGGAGGCAGTGTGGGGGAAATTACTATATGGGGGCAGCATGTGGGGCCTTGCTATAGGGGAGGCACTGTAGGGTCAATTCTATTATTTCTGGGGACACTATACAGGGATTATTACCTGGAGCACAATATAAGGTGTTATTATTACTGGGGGCACTCTAGGGGATATTATAGCTGATGTGGACACTATAGGGACATTTGGGGTAATTTATCAAACTGGTGTAAAGTAGAACTGGCTTAGTTGCCCATAGCAGCCAATCAGATTCCACCTTTCATTTTTGACATCTCTTTTGGAAATCCAGTTCTACTTTACACCAGTTTGATAAATTACCCCAATTATGTCTACTGGAGTCACTATTTTTTCAGCAGTATAGTACCTGGGGCATCAGGGGGCACAACGGGCACAGTATTGGGGGTGGCAGTAGGATGAAATTGTTGGGACACTAGGATGGGGAGGTTGATGGAAAAATTGAGAAATCTAACGTGTCTGTGTTACCAACTCTGTAGAGACGAGATGCGGCTGAAAGAATTTGTCATGGCGGTCTAACGGAGGAGAAGAGGAAAGAGGTCTACATGACAGGAGATGCCCCTGGTTGTAAGTGGTATGTAGTGTTGTATTCTCCTCCAAGTGTTTTTTATTATAATTATATGTATTTAAAATTTGACGACCACATTTTTCAGTTTAGGAGACAATTTGGGGTAATTTTTTATTTTTTTGTAGTCTGGAGATGTCATGTTCTGCCTCTCCAATCTAAGCATTGAAAGTGTGATCTCTGTAACTTATAGTTGTGATGAGATAACGGTAACCATCAATCTTAGTTGAATTAGCTGACAGTGACTCGATCCAAACGACACCTTGTAGATCGTGAAGAAGTTTATTCCAAACTATGCAGATCATACACTGATGAACAAATGGATATGTCAAAAAATCATGGTGGGAGCTGGTAACAGGATACATGTGGCTGAGATGAAGAGTGCAGCCAGAATGCAAGGGAGAGAGGGGAGGAGACTATACAGAGAGCACAGCAGGAGGGAAAGAGAGAAGGGACACACAGAATAAAAAGGCAAACCATGCATGTGTAACATGACACTCCCTGTCAAAATCTATGATTTCTAATACCAATAATAAACTTTAGATAAGTCCATGAATAATAGATGTTTCTTCTTCTGGAAAATCTTCAAAGCGAAAAGGAACAACAAAAATTGAACAAGGAAAACATTACTACAATACTTGTAGACGTGCTCTTTAAAGTGTTGACAGCGTTAGGAAGAAGATAGATCTGTGAGTCCATCTTCAGAGGGGAAGGCAGCAACATGCACCAGTCCTTCTTACCTTTCTTTGCAGCAGGTCGGTGGAATTTCAGTTTCACCTTTGCCTCCACAGAGGTATTAAGTGTAACTACAATGGCCTTGATTTCCTTATTGGACTCCGGATGGATACGTTCAAAGGTAGACTCTACAGGGCTTGAGAATTCGTTATTCAAGAGTACTAGTGGAGATATCCATGATGTATCCAGAAAAGCAGCAGCAGGTACTGCACGACTGCCTAGGTCGGCAGGGTTAAGATCAGTGGGTACATAGTGCCATTGCTCGGGAATGGAGAATTTCCTAATGCGTTCCACTTGATTGCCAACATACACATGGAACTGTCTTGTTTGATTGTGTATGTATCCTAGCACGATTTTTCTGTGTAAAAGTCAAAAGAAGTCAATGTTGAAGTCTGATTCATGCTTTATTAGCTCAGCAGCTAACATGGCTGCACAGAGTTCGAGCCTTGGAATAGTATGCGCAGGCTTTCGAGTTAGCTTGGCCTTGCCGATGACGAATTCTACACCTATTTCACCGTTGGGGTGTACAACCTGGAGATAGGCTACCGCAGCTCAGCTATCGGCGCAGGCGCAGTGGAAATGTCTGAGCGGGGAGCGGTCAGACATTGACTGCGCCTGCGCCGAATGCCTCCGAATGCCGCGACGAACGGCGCAGGCGCGAGATTTCGGAAGGCTGAAGCAGGGGGAGGATCGAATACAGTTAGAGATGGGCGTGCTGGAGCGAGGCGCTGGGCGGCAAACTGCAAGGTAGACGGAGCCTCTAGGTGCTGGAAAAACACCTGCATAGCACCTAGAGGCTCATTTGCATAAATATATAAGTGCTTTTTTTGAGCTATCGGCCGAACGGATTAATGTAATAATTAGCTTGTAAGCTACATCAGACACTAGCGGATCGCTAGTGTCTGAACACCAAATATGTCATATGCAAGTGGTAGAAACCCTTTAATTCTTGTAAGGAATCTTCTGTGTTGTACCGCTTTAAGAGATCAGCATATTTGGCAGACAGTCTTTGATAGTTCTCATAAGCAGCATTCAATTGCTTAGCAGCTCCTTCTAGGTACAATACCTCATGAGTTGGTTGACACAGAGCTGACATGCATTCAACAGTGTTAGACCATAAGTGACTGATGTTACATAGCGGTCCCTCTTTGTCAGCCTCATAGTTCTCTTGGATTTTCCAAATTGGTTTTAATAAACGTTTTAGTTTTATGTGGCTTATAGGATCTGACTCCTGATCTGAAGGAAGTTCAGGTTCTTGCTGTGTATTAGGTTCCTCAGATTGTACATTGCCTTGCTGGTGCATTGTGATGATAATCAGAGGGTTAAATTACAAGGTATGTGTTTGCATAGAAATGTATCAATGTTCTTGCTAGAGGATTGGATTTCCTAGGCAACCAGTGGGGAGAGGAGCAAGAGAGAATAGTATAGTAATGGCTGCTGCAAAGTTACTTTCCTTTGCATACAGAGTAGATTCACTTGCAGGTAGAAATGCATGTGGCAATACAGACCGTGTAGAAGCTGATTGTATAACAGTTGCATGAACAGTCCTTGCAAAAAAACTGTGCTGAAAACTGATGAATCCTAGGCTGAGATTTGCTTGCTGGCTGGGGTATGCAGGCCTGCACTGTGCTCTGCTGCTATAGTCCAGTGTCCATATACATCTCACTATACATGCATAGCTAGCAAGGATCCTTTGAAAGATATTTGGCTGATCTTCTAAGATCCTTTCACTGATTTTTTGACTGTTCTGCCTTTCCGGTCTAAGCATTGAAAGTGTGATCTCTGTAACTTACAGTTGTGATGAGATAGCGGTAACCATCAATCTTAGTTGAATTGGCTGACAGTGACTCGATCCAAACGACAACTTGTAGATCGTGAAGAAGTTTATCCCAAACTGTGCAGATCATACACCGATGAACAAATGGATAGGTCAAAATATCATGGTGTGAGCAGCTAACAGGATACATGTGGCTGAGATGAAGAGTGAAGCCAGAATGAAAGGGAGAGAGGGGAGGAGACTGTACAGAGAGCACAGCAGGAGGGGAAGAGAGAAGGGACACACAGGATAAAAAGGCAAACCATGCATGTGTAACATGACATGTCATATGGCCTAGGAAGAGACTATGGCGCTCACGAAGCACCGCAGCCTCTTCATACAAAAAAAATAAAAAATAAACTAAAATGGAGGGAGGGGCCCAAGTTGGTTATACAGCCCCTATCATGCACTTAATCCGCCCCTGGGAGTCACCTGAGGTAAATTCAGTGTATTGGACATGATTTGGAAAGACACAGCCCTGTCCATATAAGATCTCACAGACGACAACATTTCTGCTGCACTGAAAGTTCCCAAGAGCACAGAGGCCTCCATAATTCTTACATGGAAGATTTTTGAAACAACCAGGACTCTTCCGAGAGCTTCTGCCCACCAAATTAAGCAATCAGGATGAGAAGGGCCTTGGTAAGAGGGGTGGCCAAGAACCCAATGGTCACTGTGTGCAGTCTCCATCAATCTGGGCCTAAAGAAGCCTCTCCTTAGTAAAATACACATGCTCAGAGGTCAAGGAAAGCTGACTGGAGCAAAGTACAGAGATATTCTTAATGAAAATCTGATCCAGAGCTCTGGACTTCACACCGGGCCAAAGGTTCACCTTCCAACAAGACAATGACCCTAAGCACACGGCCAAGACAACACAGAAGAGGCTGAGGGACAACTCTGTGAATGTCCTTGAGGGACCAAGTCAGAGCCCTGAACCCAATGGAACATCTCTGGAGAGACCTGAAAATGGCCGTCCACCTATCCTCAGGATAGGTCATCAATATCAGATTGGCGGGGGTCCGACACCCGGCACCCCCGCCGATCAGCGCCATGCCAGCGCTGCCTCCTCTTCACTGTTTACCTTCTCGCCGTCGCCTCTGCAGCGGTGAGCAAGCGTAATTACACCTAACCACCCCATTCGAAATGGGGGTGCCATTATTTAACAAAAAGTATATTTAGACACACTATACCACCAACGCTTATAAATAATATACCCACAATTAATAAATATATGTATATATAGATATATATAATTAATAAATATATGTGATATATATATACTGTATATATCACATATATTTATAAATTATATATATATATATATATATTTATTAATTATGGGTATATTATTTATAAGCGTTGGTGGTATAGTGTGTCTAAATATACTTTTTGTAAAATAATGGCACCCCATTTAGTTGGTGGTTGTAGTGGCTGCATGCTTATTAGGCAAATGCTTACCTGAATCAAGCATCCAGCGACGTCACCGGATTCGCTGGGACGCGATCTGACGCATGCGCTGTCCGGCCTCTGTCGGGACGTGCTTCGTTATGCGTCATTGCGCCGCACATGTGGTGACGTAAAGGCGCCGGACATCATGGCGGACTTGCGCCAATATCGGCGTGCATCAGGTGATTTGATTTTAAGTATTCTGTTTTCCTACTATATATACCCCCATTTTAATCACTGACATTACCTCCTGACGAAGCTTTGAGGAGCGAAACGCGCGTCGAGGTTGAGGCGTTACCCTAGCAGTGGTTTATCATGCTCCTGGGTAGGCTGGAGTGACTGTGTTTGTGGAGATACCTATGATGCATGTTAATGAGGGACATCCTTCTTGTTGATTTTCATCTTCAGCACCACAGTATAACCTTGTGGACACATTGTGTACTTATCTAATTGCAGTAGGGTTTGGGAAGCTGGAGATGTAATGCAACAATGAGCTCTATTTGCACTGTATCCGTGGCATCTAGCTGTGATTGGAGAATCGGACATATGATTTACGGAGGACATTACAGTATGTAGAGTTTATAATCTATTATCATTAGTATTAAGGTGATCCACATGGTATCTCTCAGTAATTTGATCTGTTAGATGTATCCTATCCAAGGGGGGGGCTTCAGCCATTGTCTCTTGTATCTTATTTTACATCATGTCTATTTCTGCCTACTGATCAATTATATATGTTTGCAATTGATTTAATAAAGGATTTTTTAATATATATATATATTTATATACAGTAGTATTCCATGGTTGTTTCTGTTTTGGTTAATTTTCAGGCAGAGGTATTGGGTCCACGGATGATTATTTATGTATAAGGAGAGGTGTTTTGTAGGTTATTTATAAATAATGTCATGAATGTACACAGTACAGCAGAATAGTGAGTGCAGCTCTGGAGTATAATACAGGATGTAACGCAGGATCAGTACAGGACAAGTAATGTATGTACACAGTGACTGCGCCAGCAGAACAGTGAGTGCAGCTCTGGAGTATAATACAGGATGTAACTCAGGATCAGTACAGGATAAGTAATGTATGTACACAGTGACTGCACCAGCAGAATAGTGAGTGCAGCTCTGGAGTATAATACAGGATGTAACTCAGGATCAGTACAGGATAAGTAATGTATGTACACAGTGACTGCACCAGCAGAATAGTGAGTGCAGCTCTGGAGTATAATACAGGATGTAACTCAGGATCAGTACAGGATAAGTAATGTATCTACACAGTGACTGCACTAGCAGAATAGTGAGTGCAGCTCTGGAGTATAATACAGGATGTAACTCAGGATCAGTACAGGATAAGTAATGTATGTACACAGTGACTGCATCAGCAGATTAGTGAGTGCAGCTCTGGAGTATAATACAGGATGTAACTCAGGATCAGTACAGGATAAGTAGTGTATGTACACAGTGACTACTCCAGCAGAATAGTGAGTGCAGCTCTGGAGTATAATACAGGATGTAACTCAGGATCAGTACAGGATAAGTAGTGTATGTACACAGTGACTGCACCAGCAGAATAGTGAGTGCAGCTCTGGAGTATAATACAGGATGTAACTCAGGATCAGTACAGGATAAGTAATGTATGTACACAGTGACTGCTCCAGCAGAACAGTGAGTGCAGCTCTGGAGTATAATACAGGATGTAACTCAGGATCAGTACAGGATAAGTAATGTATGTACACAGTGACTGCACCAGCAGAATAGTGAGTGCAGCTCTGCAGTATAATACAAGATGTAACTCGGGATCAGTACAGGATAAGTAATGTATGTACACAGTGACTGCACCAGCAGAATAGTGAGTGCAGCTCTGGTGTATAATACAGGATGTACCTCAGAATCAGTACAGAATAAGTAATGTATGTACACAGTGACTGCACCAGCAGAATAGTGAGTGCAGCTCTGGAGTATAATACAGGATGTAACTCAGGATCAGTACAGGATAAGTAATGTATGTACACAGTGACTGCACCAGCAGAATAGTGAGTGCAGCTCTGGAGTATTATACAGGATGTAACTCAGGATCAGTACAGGATAAGTAATGTATGTACACAGTGACTGCACTAGCAGAATAGTGAGTACAGCTCTGGGGTATAATACAGGATGTAACTCAGGATCAGTACAGGATAAGTAATGTATGTACACAGTGACTGCACCAGCAGAATAGTGAGTGCAGCTCTGGAGTATAATACAGGATGTAACTCAGGATCAGTACAGGATAAGTAGTGTATGTACACAGTGACTGCACCAGCAGAATAGTGAGTGCAGCTCTGGAGTATTATACAGGATGTAACTCAGGATCAGTACAGGATAAATAATGTATGTACACAGTGACTGCTCCAGCAGAATAGTGAGTGCAGCTCTGGAGTATAATACAGGATGTAACTCAGGATCAGTACAGGATAAGTAATGTATGTACACAGTGACTGCACCAGCAGAATAGTGAGTGCAGCTCTGCAGTATAATACAAGATGTAACTCGGGATCAGTACAGGATAAGTAATGTATGTACACAGTGACTGCACCAGCAGAATAGTGAGTGCAGCTCTGGTGTATAATACAGGATGTACCTCAGAATCAGTACAGAATAAGTAATGTATGTACACAGTGACTGCACCAGCAGAATAGTGAGTGCAGCTCTGGAGTATAATACAGGATGTAACTCAGGATCAGTACAGGATAAGTAATGTATGTACACAGTGACTGCACCAGCAGAATAGTGAGTGCAGCTCTGGAGTATTATACAGGATGTAACTCAGGATCAGTACAGGATAAGTAATGTATGTACACAGTGACTGCACTAGCAGAATAGTGAGTGCAGCTCTGGAGTATAATACAGGATGTAACTCAGGATCAGTATATAAGTAATGTATGTACACAGTGACTCCACCAGCAGAATAGTGAGTACAGCTCTGGAGTATAATACAGGATGTAACTCAGGATCAGTACAGGATAAGTAATGTATGTACACAGTGACTGCACCAGCAGAATAGTGAGTGCAGCTCTGCAGTATAATACAAGATGTAACTCGGGATCAGTACAGGATAAGAAATGTATGTACACAGTGACTGCACCAGCAGAATAGTGAGTGCAGCTCTGGTGTATAATACAGGATGTAACTCAGGATCAGTACAGGATAAGTAATGTATGTACACAGTGACTGCACCAGCAGAATAGTGAGTGCAGCTCTGGAGTATAATACAGGATGTAACATAGGATCAGTACAGGATAAGTAATGTATGTACACAGTGACTGCACCAGCAGAATAGTGAGTGCAGCTCTGGAGTATAATACAGGATGTAACTCAGGATCAGTACAGGATAAGTAATGTATGTACACAGTGACTGCACCAGCAGAATAGTGAGTGCAGCTCTGCAGTATAATACAGGATGTAACTCAGGATCAGTACAGGATAAGTAATGTATGTACACAGTGACTCCACCAGCAGAATAGTGAGTGCAGCTCTGGAGTATAATACAGGATGTAACTCAGGATCAGTACAGGATAAGTAATGTATGTACACAGTGACTGCACCAGCAGAATAGTGAGTGCAGCTCTGCAGTATAATACAAGATGTAACTCGGGATCAGTACAGGATAAGTAATGTATGTACACAGTGACTGCACCAGCAGAATAGTGAGTGCAGCTCTGGTGTATAATACAGGATGTAACTCAGAATCAGTACAGAATAAGTAATGTATGTACACAGTGACTGCACCAGCAGAATAGTGAGTGCAGCTCTGGAGTATAATACAGGATGTAACTCAGGATCAGTACAGGATAAGTAATGTATGTACACAGTGACTGCACCAGCAGAATAGTGAGTGCAGCTCTGGAGTATTATACAGGATGTAACTCAGGATCAGTACAGGATAAGTAATGTATGTACACAGTGACTGCACCAGCAGAATAGTGAGTGCAGCTCTGGAGTATAATACAGGATGTAACTCAGGATCAGTACAGAATAAGTAATGTATGTACACAGTGACTGCACTAGCAGAATAGTGAGTGCAGCTCTGGAGTATAATACAGGATGTAACTCAGGATCAGTACAGGATAAGTAATGTATGTACACAGTGACTGCACCAGCAGAATAGTGAGTGCAGCTCTGGAGTATAATACAGGATTTAACTCAGGATCAGTACAGGATAAGTAATGTATGTACACAGTGACTGCACCAGCAGAATAGTGAGTGCAGCTCTGGAGTATAATACAGGATGTAACTCAGGATCAGTATATAAGTAATGTATGTACACAGTGACTGCACCAGCAGAATAGTGAGTGCAGCTCTGGAGTATAATACAGGATGTAACTCAGGATCAGTATATAAGTAATGTATGTACACAGTGACTGCACCAGCAGAATAGTGAGTGCAGCTCTGGAGTATAATACAGTATGTAACTCAGGATCAGTACAGGGTAAGGGTACTTTTCAGGTATTGAGTTCCATCCTGGGGGCTCAATACCGGAAAAAAACTGATTAGTTTAATTCTAATGCATTCTGAATGGAGATCAATCCGTTTAGTATACATCAGGATGCATCAGTTCAGTCTCTCTTACGGTATTTGGCCGGAGAAAATACAGCAGAATGCTGCAGTATTTTCTCTGTCCAGAATTCCGGAACACTTGCATTATTTTCCATTAAAATGCATTAATGGCAAGTGTTCCGGAAAAACGGATCCGGTTTCCTGGTCTGCGCATGCGCAGACCTTTAAAAGTGTGAAAAGAATAAATACCGGATCCATTTTTCCGGTTGACACCAGAGAGACAGGTCCGGTATTGCAATACATTTGTGAGACGGATCCGGATGCTATCCGTTTGCATACGGATTTCCGGATCTGGCAGGCAGGTCCGACGACGGAACTGCCTGCCGGAATACAACGCAAGTGTGAAAGTACCCTAAGTAATGTATGTACACAGTGACTCCACCAGCAGAACAGTGAGCGCAGCTCTGGACCAGCTGTTCCTGAGCTGCAATTACCTGTGGGTGTGGTCGACTGTGGATGTGTGTGGAGGTGTTCCTGACTGTTTGGAGGAAACCACCTCTCCACCCAGCGCCTCCTCTCTCCTTCCCAGGGGGGGAGTGGGTCTCCGGGGATGGCTGGACGGAGCAAGTCCCAGGCTTCATTTCCTCAGACCAGGCCGGCAGAGGACAGGAGAAGCCAGCAACCAGCCTGTAAGCTGGAGAACCTGGTGGTGAGACGTAACACCAGGAGTCACAACAATGTGGCTCCTACTGCCCCCAGGTCTCTAGAAACCAGGATAAGCTGCAAAGCTTCCACCGTGGATGGCAAGCAAGGTGCCATGAGTGCCAATGGTCCTTCCAGGGCCACAGAAGAAAAGCGGAGTGCTCACGGGGGTGAGGATGACCTCAGTGAGGAAGGTTGTGGACTGGAGAGGCCCAGGGAGTCAATTATCACTTATGGCTCCCGTGTGATCAGCCACCTCCATGAGTACAAAGAAGCGAATAAGACCACGAGGAGGCTGCACTATGCCAATGTCAGGGCTGAGGCCAGAAATTCTGGCCGAAATAAAAAGACTGGAGGAAAAGATTGAAAGATTGGAGGAGAGGAAAGCGCTGATCTGGGAGAGCAGTGATTCTTTCAAGGAGAAACTGTTAACAGAGGACAGATTTCGCAATATGCAGAGAAAAGGTAGACAGGGCTGCAACCTGAGAGCCAGGTGGTGGAGGATGGTGACCAACAGCAGGAGCCACCTGGCAGCCTGTAGTCCCAACAGCAGGCCACGTGCAGCGAGCTCCCTGCAGGACAGGCATGTGGCAGGCGCAGCACTATGAAGTGCCTTTTGCTCTGTGGCATTAGAAGAATTTTGATAACCAGACTGTCTATTACTCTGTAATTCCTCTAGCGCCGTTCTATGGAAACAGTAGGTTTAAAGAGCACACCAAATGCTTGAAATAACTTCTTTATTAACTTCAACTTTTCTTCATATATAACACTGCCGCCTCCGCAGCAGATAGTCCATGTACATAACACGTGTTGAAAAGATATCACAAAATGGCGGTATGCATAAGATGGTGGTTCATCTGTTCAATCTTGTCATTCAACATAAAATGGTGGATATATTTCTCTCTTGAGTATCTGTACTCTCCCCTTAAGTTATTTAAGCACTTTATGATCTCTCTGAGAGGTATATCTGAGGTTAACCAATAGTTCACTTGCTCTACTTGGTTTGCAGTTTGCTCTATACAATTGGCAGTAACTATTTGCAGATTGGTTGAGTATGATCTGGTATAGTTGTATGCAATTTGGATTGCAATATGGAATTTGAATTTGCAATTGTTTGTATGGTATTTGTAGTTTGCAATTGGTGGAACTCTAAGTAAATACACATCTAACCAGTTCAGTATACAGTTCTAATCACTATATTAACAGTAGGAACATTATATAACTGTTTTAAATACCTATTTTGGCCTCTCTGCTTCCATAGAACACAGCTCTTAGTGGAGTGTGTGTCTATTCAGCTTCTCTCTCTGGTGAATAATGATTCCAGCAGCTCCTGCTAGGGGAATTTCCCACACAGGCTGTGTGTGAGGCTGGCTGTGATTGGTCAAAACTCCTGCTGTGTGTGAGGCTGGATTTGATTGGTCTAGACTCCTGCCCAGCAACAACAGTTTAACTCTATGCTTTCTGTTGTTTCTGCTGTGTCATTGAGCTTACCTCACATCCATATAATGAATCTTAAAGGCATATTATCTTTTCTGCTTCTGTGAACACAATATATAACAGTTATATGACATCCAAAACATGAAGTCACTGTAAATAACTCTGCCCTTGTTTTTAACACACAAACATAGGAACTGTATTAAGGTTATTGGCAGGTCTAGCTGTATACACATATAAGCTATATTAGCAACCTAGGACAGGTATTAGCTGCCCAGCTACAAAGTAACATCCCAGTGCAGATCTGTCGACTTGGGGGAGGATAGTGACACCAGTGCCCAGGGAGGAGCGATAATGGCACAGATAAAGCTGCTCGAGTCGCCAGTGTTCCACCAGGACTTTCCCTTTGGAGATGAACTCCGGGAGGAGGCACCTGGGGGCAACCGCAAGCTTAAGGCGAAGAAGGCCAGGCCGAAGCTGCAGGAGGCGGTAAGATATATCTATGCTCCCCTTCCTGTGTCCCCTGAGTCGGCCGCAGGGCCGTTCCGTTGTGCTAGCCCCGTTGTCCAGCCCAGGTTCTGTTGTGGACTTGGTGCAAAGGCACGGAGAGATGACAAAGAGCAGTAGCCGGACTATGAGCTCCGTCTCTGCTTGCAGTAGCAAAGATGCAGCAGGGAAGGCATCAGCTGAAAGGCCAGACAGTAAGGGCGGCCCAGCAGCGGGCATTCGATCAAGCTCCAGTGCTAAGGTCTGTTCCCTGGTGGGAGGGGGGAACGGCCCAGTGCCAGAGTCTGCTGCAGTTGCCTCAGTGGCTCAGAGTGTTGTTGCCGCTGATCACTTAGTTGAGAATCGGTGGCAGTGTCAAGGAGCTGCTCGGGCCCCTAGTCTTGGTCCTCCCACAAAAACTGTTCCCGAATCTAAAATACTATTCTGCATCGGAGCAAATAGCAGGGACTCTGAAAATGAGAGATATTAACGGCCCCCTGAGAAAGATCAGCGGCGCTCATCGGAAATATCCAAAGAACGGACTAAATGTAAACAAAAGTGTCTGATGGTGAGGAGCGTGTCACTGGTCCAGCTTGTCCCCCCAGCGGTGACAGATCCTGTCAGAAGTTATGCCAGTGTCATCACTGGGGGAGGGAGGGCATCATCCTCCTCCTTGTCTTCGTACCCTGGGAACGGCATATTGCAACAGCTCCTCCTGGAGGTCTTAAAGATGTATTCCTATCACAGACAATGGGGGCATATCGCTAGGATACAAGTGAATGGGAGCACACTGTGCACACGCGGCCCCTGCTCCTATTCTTTTCTATGGGGCAGACAGAAATAGCCAAGCGAGCGGCTGCGCATGCGCAGTGTGCCCTCTATTCGTTACCCGCTCTGTTCTCGTTGTAGTCGTAGGTCCCATATGTGGAACATGCACCTATAAGACAATGGGTGCATATCCTAGCAATATGCCCCCATTGTATGTGATGGTAAAAATCCTTTAAGGAAGGGGGACAGATCGATCACTGTAGATCACTGTAGATCGATCACTGTATCACTGTAGATCGATCACTGTAGGGTAAGAAGGTTAATCTGTCCTTCTGGATAGAGAGGCATGGCCTCGATGCCTTCTGAGAAGAAAGGGGAGGGGAAACTGCATGGTCCCTCCAGACAGCTGGGCCAGGTGTGCATAGGAACGTGGTTCGTCTTTGGTGGCAGGACAGTGATGCGTGCCTTTCAAGGGCTAAGGTGGTGGAGCTCCTGTTGAGGGGGGGCTTTAAGGCGGTGGACATCTATGCCTCTATTCATCCCTATGGCACGCCTGAGTTTGATGTCAATTTTGTTCGGCCTGAGGGGTTGGAGCTCTTCTGGTCGAATGTCGGTGGTGGCGGTGTCTTGCTAGAATGAAGTCAAAAGAGTAACTGTAACCAGTAATAAATCTCTCTCTTGTTATGACATCATGACTTGGCATGGGCGATATGGTTAGGTACTGGAGGTGCCAAAGAAAAACAGAGACGAGTTTGGTACCTGGTCAGGGTACTGGACGTTCATGGTGAAGTTGAGGCGTTCAGGTAATTCAGTTGCCCACATTCCTTCTTCAGCCTTCCTGGGGAGGGATCGTATCCTGATCTTCTACCAGGGTCAGCCAAAGAGGTGCAGCGACCTCACACACTTCAGTGCAAACTGCACTGTACAGAAGTGTGCCTTGTGTGGGGGTGTTGGTCATCTAGCCGCATCTTGTGCAGATATTAGGTGTCACAGTTGTGGTGACTTAGGTCAACCATTCAGCTGTTGTTCTCATTCCTTTGCGAATGTCGTCAGGACCCCAGTAGGGGACAGCCGTGAGGTTGCTTCTGCTGGGGAAGGGACTAGTTGAGGTGGAGGAACTGAGGGGGGGCCAAGGAGGGAAAGCAAGAAAAAGACGCCAGCCCAAAGGCATCTCGATAAGCACCAAAAGGATGGCAAAGGGGGAAGTCTCAGGTAACTGCTGCTGAGGCCCTTAGGGATGACATCCTGGATGAGAAGGTCAGGCAGATCCAGGATGAAGAGGGTGCCACATCCTCAGAGTCCTCCCATTATGAGAATATGGGTGAGGATGATAGGAAGTGACTAGAGGAAAAGCTAAAGCGGGGAGCCAAGAAAAAGAAGGGAGATGTAAGATCTTCTCCCACTCTGGTCCAGGTACCAAAAGAAGGTAAACCTGACTGCCCTCTGGTTGATCTCTCCAACCAGTTCCAAGCCCTTGATAACATCACCTTCTCTTCTTAGGATGAGGAGGCTGAGGGACTGGAGGTAGCGATGACGGGGCCTACAGGGGGCTCCAAGCCTTCCCCTGAGGGAAAAATGTCCTCAGAAGGGGAGACTGGCCTGGAGTCCGGAGACAAGGATGAGAAATCAAAACGGGTGGTGGGGATGGATACCTCTGTGTGATTAAAATGTGGGAAGGGTTCTTGTTCAGACACAGAGGGTAAAGGGGGCAGTGAGAAGAAGAAAGCCGTCTAACTCAATCACCCAGGATGGCGGCCCTCACCCCGTTGATGCTGGCGTCCATTAATGTCACCAGCAGCTTATGATTTTTTTTGCCCAGATTGATGTAGACATTTTATTTTCGTAGGCGACCAGGCTGCCAGATTTGGCAGTCATATAGAAAGCTAAAAGAGAGTGGAGGCACAGGCCCTCCTATTGGTATTACTGCATCGGTAGTATGCCAATGGGTTATTGAGTTAGAAATGGGAAGGTTTCTGATTTTAGATGTGCTCATGAAGGGACAGCAACTTTGGTTAATTAACATCTATGGTCCCCAGTCCAAATGGGACAGGAAGTGTCTCTTCATGAGGATCAAGCCCTAGCTTTTTACGAGTCGGCAGGTGGTCTTTGGAGGGGACTTCAATACTGTCAAGAGGCCCCAAGACAGGGAAGTTTCCAGAGACAAGCTGATTTACAATGGGGTTGCGCTTAATAGCATAGCTAGGGATGCTCGTCTGGTGGATGTCCACATCTGGCACACCCCAGGCCACGCACCTATCATAGGCCTAGTTGCAGGTCTAGAATAGATAGGTTTTATTTAAAGTAGGAGGCCGTCTCTTTGGCACTATACTTCGTTGAGGTGTAGTTCTCCGACCACTGTTTGATATTGTTTTCTCTGAATGTTAGAGACCCCCCGGATCGGTTGAGGCTTTTGGAGGCTTAATTCATCTCTCTTGGAAGAAGCGGAGGTAAGACAATCCTTTGAGGACTTTCTTTAGAGCCGGGTACCATTGTTGGATCTTTGTAGCAGTAAGTCAGAGTGGTGAATGATGTTCAAGGAAAGGGTGGCGAGATTCTTCCACCAGCTCTCGAGCCTCAGAAACCTTGACAAGTAACGCTTGTATCAGGGCCTAAGGAGGAAACTCGAGCATCGTGTCTCGACTGGGGGTAGCCATGAGGAGATCTCCAGAGTGAAATCTTTGCTCAAGAGGTGTCAGTACGATAGGCACGCATGTTTGGTTTTTGAGAGTGATTATGGGAAATACCGCTCACCCGAGGAACTGTAAGATGTCAGTGAGTTCTAAGATCGTCTCAGGACTGATTGATAGTATGGGATCCTTGAACAGGTCCAGTTCAGGGATCCTGGAGGTCATCAGATCCTTCTACTCACACCTTTTGGGGAAGAGGGATCTAGATTGAGATGTGGTGCCGGCTTTCCTGGCTGAAACTGTCCCTGAACCAGGAGTAGATCCCTCTCTTGATGTTTTGGCAGAAATGATCAGTCAAGAGGAAGTCAGACTGGCGATTAAAGGGCTTGCCCTCAAGAAGTCATCAGGTCTGGACATCTGAGTTTTATAAGACCTTTAAGGACGCCTTGGTTCCCCTCTTGACTGAGATATTTAATAAGTGCCTGTCATTGGGCATTCTGCCAAAGTCAATGAGGAGGTCAGCCCTGATCATCCTGTCAAAGGGTAAAGATCCATCTCGCATTGAGAACTGGTGTCCCATAGCACTTCTCAATGTGTACAGAAAGATTCTGGCAAAGGTGTTGTTTAACCAGCTGGTTTGGATGCCTAGAATTGCTCTGTTCCTGGCCACAGTACATTTAATGCTGTGTTCAGTGTCCGAGAGGCAGTGGAGCAGGGTAGGGCTGTCACTGGAAGGGGTACTTGCTGTCCTAGGATAAGGCAAAAGCATTTGATCGGGTTAACCACAATTATTTCTGGTCTATCATTCTGTGGTATGCCCTGCCGGGGCAGTTTGTCATTTGGCTTAAGACCTTGTATGCAGGAGCAGAGAGTTTACCACTTGTGAACGGTTGGCTTGGCCAGTCTTTTGAGGTGGCTTCTGGTGTTTGCCAGGGTTGTCCGTTGAGCCTATATGTTAGAAGGGTAGATCGTGGGCTGTTGGTGGGGATCGGGATGGACTGGGCGGAGCCGGACTCCACTCTAAAAGAGTGGTGGGGTATGCTGATAATGTCCCCGTCTTTGTGGCCTCGAGAAGAGAGGAAGAGTGGGTGACGTCTGAGGTGGATCGCTACTCTGAGGCCTCCGGGTCCCCAGATTAACCGGGATAAGTGTTCGAGTCTCTGGCTGGGAGGGAGAGATCCTGGTTTTGATCTCCCAGACACCCTTCCCAAGCCCCAGGAGTCTGCAAAAGTCCTCGGCATCGAATTTTGCCAAGGGGATTACCCCAGACAAAATTGGGACAGCAGGCTAAAGATCACAGCTCAGAAGGTGGACCAGTTGAAGGGTTGATCTTTGACCCTCCGGGAAAGGGTTAACTTGATTAAAACATATCTGCTCCCTTTGCCGATATACAGTATATCTGGGCAGTGTGTGCATCTTGCCGGAGCCTCTCTGGACTCGGCAGTTCTTCGAACTGTTATGGGGGCACAGAGTGAACCTAGTCAGAAGGGAGGTTACATACCACACGAGGAGGTTGGGGAGGGGGGGGGGGGGGGGTTGTGTATGGTCAACCCGTGGTGCTCCTTGTTAACATTGCTGACCGCTGGCTCCTCTGTGGGTATTCTCCTGTCGGGGATAGTTTCGGCCTTTCTTCCAGGAATGGGAGACAGCAGGGCAAGTGAAGGATCTTCATACACTGCATGGGCATCTTCCAGCTTATGTTACCCTAGTTCTGAAGGTGATTCGCCTGTGGGGTCTCGGGATGTGGGAGATCAGGAAACTCCTTGACTGAAGGGTTCTGTTGACCCATTTCCAGAAACCTCTGGCCCTTAGGGATTGCCCAAGTTGGGATCTGGAGGGTGGGTTGAGACTTTTGAATTCGATCAGGATCTCCTTGAAGTTTTGGGACTTGGCTTGGTCCTGCTTCCATGGGAAACTGTATGTGAGGGACACTTAAAGTGTAGGAGCTCTGAGGAAAGGAGTTGTCCCAGGGAGGAGTGCGGTGATGTGCTGGAAAGCATGGACCACATCTTGCTTCAGTGTCCCTTTAATACAGAGGTATACAACAGGGTGGGTGCCTCCATTGGCTGGCCTGTCTCACCTATGTGGTGTGGGCCTATGGCGCATTCAGAGACCTGGGAGGCTGCACTTTATTTTTAGTTAGTGTAGTGGTGAGGTATTACACGTGGAACGCACGGTCTAGTATCTACACAACGGAAAATGAGGTGGTGAGGAACCTTTTGGGTAACCTGGTGAAGGTGTGCGCGCTAGAGTATGACAAACTGGGGGCTAGTCTTGTCATCCCCTTACCTGGTGGTTGGCTGATGTTGACATGGTAGGTTTTTGTTTTGGTCAGTATATAGGATGTAAGGCTTGCAGGCACCGAACTTGGGCTTTGTTGTGTGTGGGTTTGGTATATTTTGTTTCTGTATTGTTTTACCAAAGTTTTCTTTTATTATGTTTATACCATGGGGTTTGGTGTTAGGTGGGGTGGTGACTCAAGGGGGGAGGAATGTTCATGGGACTTTCTGGATATTGGGATTATGGGGACACTAAGTTCACTAGCCTGACCTGGTCTATGGATATGAACTGTGAGCCTGAGAGGTGGGACCAGCTCTCAGGCTAGTGAGGGGAGGGGGTTGGTGGGCGTGGGTGTATATAGTGTATACAGTTCAGGTTATATGGTGTATAATTAAAAAAAAAATTTTATTATTGTTATGGTTATATAGGTGGTTTATTCGGCAACTGGACCAGTGAGTTTTCTGTGATTATTTGCACATATTTGGTGTAGGGTGGTAGTATGTATATTGTGTATGTATAGTTGTATATAATTGGTGTAGGATGGGTGTATATATGTATAGTTGGTGTATGTATATAATACAATATTAATACTGAGGTGAGTGGCTGGACCAGTGTTAGTTTACTGTTTGGTTGTTTTTGATATTTTATGATGATTATGTTTGTTATTATTGATATTGTTACATTGTGTTATTGTTATGTTTTATAATTTTATATTAAAAGAAATGCTGGATGTAACTCAGGATACATACATGAGTAATGTCATTTACTACCGGTAATCATTTCATTCAAACAATATCCAGATATATACCGTAAAATAGCCTAAATTTATCACATTTGCACTAATTTAAAGTTGTGTCTCAAAATGACTCATGAGGAATATAGGAAGTGCATCCTGCTCTGCAGTCAATGATCACTACCTCGGAATAACTTCTGTTCCTTCAATATCGAGTTATTCCTGTAAGTAATTGGGTCATAACGTCGGACCGCGCCTAAATGACCATTAGTAGAGACTTCATTCACACGTGCGGGCTCGGATATTCTATTCACGGCCCAATCCTGACAAGTCGCTGAGTTCAATGACCTGAGGAGGGAAATGATGAGAATCCCTGCACAGAAGATGGACTCATTATACCGTACTGTAACTGTTCCATCGAAACGCTGGGTGTTGTGACTGATAATACAGATTACTGCACACGTCAGTCTGATGGACAAAAAGCTCAAATCTACAGAAACGAGTCAAAGTTTACACACCTTTCTTAACTTCTTGTCTACTGACTTTGAGTGTTATAATATTTTCTTCTCCATTCACATCCAAAGCGCAAATAACAATTCTGCAGTTTCCTTGTAATTTGTCACTGTTATGTCAGCTCCCACAATGCATTGCTCTTTGGTAACAATACTTAGAATGTAGCTTTATGCCTAAATAGAGAATAAAAACGTGATACAATTAACAGAACAAGATACGTAAAGCAAAGGTAGTCAACTGCACCTTTAAAAGGGGTTGTTCAGGATTACACAAATATGGTTGTATTCTTCTACAAACGTCGCCACTCCTGACCACAGGTTGTGTCTGGTACTGCGGCTCAGCACCGGTCATGTCAATGGAACTGAGCTGCAAAACCAGAGCCAACCCATGGACTGGTGGAGTGTTTTTTTTCTCTTCTCTGATGGCAGAACAATCCAGCTGTATGTAGCCTCGAGTTTGTGTCTTATCTGACAACCTGGCTGCTGGGGATACACTGTGACAACCACAATGTGACATCATGTGGTGAGGAGGCTTTCAACCTCTAGCAACCAGTCTTTTATTACTCTACAGCCCTAGTCCGAATTACCTCTGAACTCAGCGCAGGGGAAGAAGCTGGGGCAGAAATGAAATCACAGTTTTCTCCATTTCTAAGGGGAAGTGTTTGTACTTTTTTGCTGTGCGGCGTGAACTGATGGACGTGAACTGATGGGCGTGAACTGATGGACGTGAACTGATGGACGTGAACTGATGGACGTGAACTGATGGACGTGAACTGATGGACGTGAACTGATGGACGTGAACTGATGGACGTGAACTGATGGACGTGAACTGATGGACGTGAACTGATGGACGTGAACTGATGGACACAGATGCCAATTTGGATCATCAGATTACAACATTTCAGCTTGTCGCTAATTGACCTCAGTGATACAAATTACAGATCATGTTGTCATTAGTTCTGAGACGGCTCCGGCCCCTGCATAACAAATAGCAAGAATGAAAGTGCGCATTGCCAAATACTGATAAATGCTGAGATCAGCTGCGGAAACTGAGGAATCCTGCAGGTATCGCTCCCAGTCACGTCATACACATGCCTGCTCCGCTCGACCCCTATTCCCTCCTGAGGATAGGTCATCAATATAAAAAAAAAAGCAGAAACCCCTTTAAGGTTTACAGTTATATAGAATCAAATCAGTATAGATGTGTCCATTGGATAACCCCTCCCATATGTACTTTTGGATAAAAGGAGGCATTCGAGGTAACTCCTCTGATCAGGATTATCCTCGATTACCTGAATCAATAGATGGACCTTCTCTGATCAGGACTATCCTCAATTACCTGAATCAATAGAGATGCCTCCTCTGATCAGGACTATCCTCAATTACCTGAATCAATAGAGGTGCCTCCTCTGATCAGGACTATCCTCAATTACCTGAATCAATAGAGGTGCCTCCTCTGATTAGGACTATCCTCGATTACTTGAAGCATTAGAGGTGCCTCCTATGATCCGGACTATCCTCAATTACCTAAATCAATAGAGGTGCCTCCTCTGATCAGGACTATCCTCGATTACTTGAAGCATTAGATGTGCCTCCTCTGATCCGGACTATCCTCGATTACCTAAAGCATTGGAAGTGCCTCCTCTGATCCGGACTATCCTCGATTACCTGAATCAATAGAGGTGCCTCTTCTGATCTGGACTATCCTCAATTACCTGAATCAATAGAGGTGCCTCCTCTGATCAGGACTATCCTTGATTACTTGAAGCATTAGAGGTGCCTCCTCTGATCCGGACTATCCTTGATTACCTAAAGCATTAGAGGTTCCTCCTCTGATCCGGACTATACTCGAATACCTAAAGCATTAGAGAGGGCTGCTCTGATCAGGACTATCCTCAATTACCTGAATCAATAGAGGTACCTCCTATGATCAGGACTATCCTCGATTAACTAAAGCATTAGAGGGGGCTCTTCTGATCAGGACTATCCTCAATTACCTGAAGAATTAGAGGGGGCTCTTCTGATCAGGACTATCCTCAATTACCTGAAGCATTAGAGGGGGCTCTTCTGATCAGGGCTATCCTCAATTACCTGAAGCATTAGAGGGGGCTCTTCTGATCAGGGCTATCCTCAATTACCTGAAGCATTAGAGGGGGCTCTTCTGATCAGGACTATCCTCAATTACCTGAAGCATTAGAGGGGGCTCTTCTGATCAGGACTATCCTCAATTACCTGAAGAATTAGAGGGGGCTCTTCTGATCAGGACTATCCTCAATTACCTGAAGCATTAGAGGGGGCTCTTCTGATCAGGGCTATCCTCAATTACCTGAAGCATTAGAGGGGGCTCTTCTGATCAGGGCTATCCTCAATTACCTGAAGCATTAGAGGGGGCTCTTCTGATCAGGACTATCCTCAATTACCTGAAGCATTAGAGGGGGCTCTTCTGATCAGGACTATCCTCAATTACCTGAAGCATTAGAGGGGGCTCTTCTGATCAGGACTATCCTCGATTACTTGAAGCATTAGATGTGCCGCCTCTGATCCGGACTATCCTTGATTACCTAAAGCATTGGAAGTGCCTCCTCTGATCCGGACTATCCTCAATTACCTGAATCAATAGAGGTGCCTCCTCTGATCAGGACTATCCTTGATTACTTGAAGCATTAGAGGTTCCTCCTCTGATCCGGACTATACTCGAATACCTAAAGCATTAGAGGGGGCTCTTCTGATCAGGACTATCCTCAATTACCTGAAGCATTAGAGGGGGCTCTTCTGATCAGGACTATCCTCGATTACTTGAAGCATTAGATGTGCCTCCTCTGATCCGGACTATCCTTGATTACCTAAAGCATTGGAAGTGCCTCCTCTGATCCGGACTATCCTCGATTACCTGAATCAATAGAGGTGCCTCTTCTGATCTGGACTATCCTCAATAACCTGAATCAATAGAGGTGCCTCCTCTGATCAGGACTATCCTTGATTACTTGAAGCATTAGAGGTTCCTCCTCTGATCCGGACTATACTCGAATACCTAAAGCATTAGAGAGGGCTCCTCTGATCAGGACTATCCTCAATTACCTGAATCAATAGAGGTACCTCCTATGATCAGGACTATCCTCGATTAACTGAAGCATTAAAGGGGGCTCTTCTGATCAGGACTATCCTCAATTACCTGAAGAATTAGAGGGGGCTCTTTTGATCAGGACTATCCTCAATTACCTGAAGCATTAGAGGGGGCTCTTCTGATCAGGGCTATGCTCGATTACCTGAAGCAGACAGCTGCTAATCAGTTGCTCTGTAATTATTGTTGAGGTCTAGTTCATACCTGATCAGTGATTGTGAGCCAAAACCAGGAATGGAGACTTCACAATGATAAGGTATAATGGAAAGCTTTTCACCCGTTCTGTGTTTTTGACCCTCACCTGGTTCTGAATCACTGATGGAAACCACTGACGTGTGAACCTGATATTGTTGATAACAGCTGATGTCATGCAGCAGCTCCTGTGGACCACTGATGGTCATGCTTAATACAGGCACCTGCTGATTTCAGTGGGTACCATGCAATTCCTCCATTTTGCTGCAGGGTAAGTTATTGCTTCCCCTGGGAGGCATGGGGACCCCCCGCAGCAGGATCTACTGCAACAGCAAGTCACGTTGGGATCTTCTCAGTGGCTATTCATCGACTGACATTTCAGAGCCCAGGAATCTTAAAGGGCAGCATTACCGCGACTTGAATGCATCCAGTAAAAAGTCTTAGGTAACTTGCATGGTTGGAATTTCTGCAGGTCCCTTGCAACTTGTAAATGATTCCCCTACATAGAAAAAATGTGTAGATGTGAGTGAAGCCTTGTGGCTGTCGTGGTGGAGCCCTCCCATATACTGCAGGGCTACAGCAACACTGGAGGGGCACTGCTTATCAAAAAGATTTAAAACATTCTTATCAAAAAAGTTGTGATAAAAACCTTAAGCCTTTTAAGTGTCCATATATGTTGCTGTGGTATCCCGGCATTGACATGCATACAGGGAGCAGCTCCCTGTCGCTGGTGTGAACATGCCCTAGGAAAGGGCGCCGAGCAGAGTGCACAGAGGATGCATGAAAATGCCAGTATACCACAGCGAGATTTATGGGAGCTTAAAGGGGTCCTCTCACTTCGGCAAATGGCATTTATTATGTAGAGAACGTTAATACAAGGCACTTACTAATGTATTGCGATTGCCCATATTGCCTCCTTTGCTGGCTGGATAAATTTTTCCATCACATTATACACTGCTCGTTTTCATGGTTACGACCACCCTGCAATCCATCAGTGGTGGACGTGCTTGCACATTATGGAAATAAAGCACCAGCCTATGTGCGCTCCCACGGTCCCGGCCACCAGAGAGGTCTGTGCTTTTTCCTATAGTGCGCAAGCACGACCACCACTTATGGTTTGCAGGGTGGTCGTAACCATGAAAACAAGCAGTGTATAATGCGATGTAAAAATGAATGAAGCCAGCAAGGGAGGCAATATGGAGAATAACAATACATTAGTAAGTGGCTTGTATTAACTTCCTCTACATGATAAATGCCATGTGCTGAAGTGAGAGGACCCCTTTAAACAAGCAAAACGGACTAAAGTTTTTATGACAACTTTTTTTTGCTAAGAATGTGAAATCTTTTTGACAAAAATAAAGAGAAATGAAATAGTCCCAATCACACATTTATTTTACACCTCGGACACCACACGACTCAGGTCATTGTCCCGACGATGCAATACTCGCTGTGGTAGGAGCCACCCTCCACATCCGCCTATAACCCAGATCGTATTAACACAATTTATCCTTATTTACCTAAAGATATAACGTTTCTTGTTGACAAGATGTTAAATGGACGGCTTCATTGTATCTCTTGGCAGCGGTCTGCTTGTGTAAGTGCCGTGATAACATCAAACATATAAATGAGGGAGTTTGTGTGAGGCTCAGCCATTGGCACATTGTCAGAGTTTACATGGAAAGTAATCCGGATAAACACGTGCGAGGAAAGGCCTCCAGCCGGCCGCTGATATTCACCAGCATACTGCCATCTGGTGGCTGCACCGGGGCGGTGCGGAGGCTGACCAGAGCTGTCCAACTCCTGAATGTAACAATCAAGGAATGGCACAACATAGAGTCCTAGAAAAGACGCTCCAGAATAAATACTTCATAGGAAATAAACTATGAGGATATGAAAGAACCAGTGAGAAAACTGCAACTGAAAGCTTTGTGCAACCCTTTAATGCTTGTCTTCATCTTTAGGGAACCAAAGACCTCAGATTCTTCAGAGACGAATTGCAATTATATTATAGTCTATGTACAGTGGCCCTTTTGCTAGGAACCCCTTTGTAAAGACCTCGCGTGGCACTAAAGTGATATTTTTCCACTGTAATGTCTCCCGTGAAGTGTAAAGCAGTGTGCGGCGGCGAGGCCTGGCAGAGGACAGGACGGAGCAGGTGCTGGCGAGGAAGCTGTCATGTCTCATGCCTCTTCCATCTCAGCACTGATTTATCCCGATTGAATGCAGGCGATTATCCTGGGAGGCTTCAGTAACAAATTCAATAGGTCCAGCGCCTCTAATTTAAAATAAAACGTAACTTTTATTTACATAAATTTAAAAAACTCCACTCCTCGGGGGTTATCCTTGGAAAAGAGAAGGCGAGCGGGAGCCATGGTGGGACTGAGGAGAGTGAATGAGGAGAGGGGAGCCATGCTGGGGAATGAGGAGAGGAGAGCCATGCTGGGGAATGAAGAGAGGGGAGCCATGCTGTGGAATGAGGAGAGGGGAGCCATGCTGGGGAATGAGGAGAGGGGAGCCATGCTGGGGAATGAAGAGAGGGGAGCCATGCTGTGGAATGAGGAGAGGAGAGCCATGATGGGGAATGAGGAGAGGAGAGCCATGCTGGGGAATGAGGAGAGGAGAGCCATGCTGGGGAATGAAGAGAGGGGAGCCATGCTGTGGAATGAGGAGAGGGGAGCCATGCTGGGGAATGAAGAGAGGGGAGCCATGCTGGGGAATGAAGAGAGGGGAGCCATGCTGTGGAATGAGGAGAGGGGAGCCATGCTGGGGAATGAGGAGAGGAGAGCCATGATGGGGAATGAGGAGAGGAGAGCCATGCTGGGGAATGAGGAGAGGAGAGCCATGCTGGGGAATGAAGAGAGGGGAGCCATGCTGTGGAATGAGGAGAGGGGAGCCATGCTGTGGAATGAGGAGAGGGGAGCCATGCTGGGGAATGAGGAGAGGGGAGCCATGCTGGGGAATGAGGAGAGGAGAGCCATGCTGGGGAATGAGGAGAGGAGAGCCATGCTGGGGAATGAGGAGAGGAGAGCCATGCTGGGGAATGAGGAGAGGGGAGCCATGCTGGGGAATGAGGAGAGGAGAGCCATGCTGGGGAATGAGGAGAGGAGAGCCATGCTGGGGAATGAGAGGAGAGCCATGCTGGGGAATGAGGAGAGGGGGCCATGCTGGGGAATGAGGAGAGGGGGCCATGCTGGGGAATGAGGAGAGGAGAGCCATGCTGGGGAATGAGGAGAGGGGGCCATGCTGGGGAATGAGGAGAGGGGAGCCATGCTGGGGAATGAGGAGAGGGGAGCCATGCTGGGGAATGAGGAGAGGAGAGCCATGCTGGGGAATGAGGAGAGGAGAGCCATGCTGGGGAATGAGGAGAGGAGAGCCATGCTGGGGAATGAGGAGAGGAGAGCCATGCTGGGGAATGAGGAGAGGAGAGCCATGATGGGGAATGAGGAGAGGGGAGTCATGCTGGGGAATGAGGAGAGGGGAGCCATGCTGGGGAATGAGGAGAGGAGAGCCATGCTGGGGAATGAGGAGAGGAGAGCCATGCTGGGGAATGAGGAGAGGAGAGCCATGATGGGGAATGAGGAGAGGGGAGTCATGCTGGGGAATGAGGAGAGGGGAGCCATGCTGGGGAATGAGGAGAGGGGAGCCATGCTGGGGAATGAAGAGAGGGGAGCCATGCTGTGGAATGAGGAGAGGGGAGCCATGCTGGGGAATGAGGAGAGGAGAGCCATGCTGGGGAATGAGGAGAGGAGAGCCATGCTGGGGAATGAGGAGAGGAGAGCCATGCTGTGGAATGAGGAGAGGAGAGCCATGCTGGGGAATAAGGAGAGGAGAGCCATGCTGGGGAATGAGGAGAGGGGAGCCATGCTGGGGAATGAGGAGAGGAGAGCCATGCTGGGGAATGAGGAGAGGGGAGCCATGCTGGGGAATGAGGAGAGGGGAGCCATGCTGGGGAATGAAGAGAGGGGAGCCATGCTGTGGAATGAGGAGAGGGGAGCCATGCTGTGGAATGAGGAGAGGGGAGCCATGCTGGGGAATGAGGAGAGGGGAGCCATGCTGGGGAATGAGGAGAGGGGAGCCATGCTGGGGAATGAGGAGAGGGGAGCCATGCTGGGGAATGAGGAGAGGGGAGCCATGCTGGGGAATGAAGAGAGGGGAGCCATGCTGTGGAATGAGGAGAGGGGAGCCATGCTGGGGAATGAGGAGAGGAGAGCCATGCTGGGGAATGAGGAGAGGAGAGCCATGCTGGGGAATGAGGAGAGGAGAGCCATGCTGTGGAATGAGGAGAGGAGAGCCATGCTGGGGAATAAGGAGAGGAGAGCCATGCTGGGGAATGAGGAGAGGGGAGCCATGCTGGGGAATGAGGAGAGGAGAGCCATGCTGGGGAATGAGGAGAGGGGAGCCATGCTGGGGAATGAGGAGAGGGGAGCCATGCTGGGGAATGAAGAGAGGGGAGCCATGCTGTGGAATGAGGAGAGGGGAGCCATGCTGTGGAATGAGGAGAGGGGAGCCATGCTGGGGAATGAGGAGAGGGGAGCCATGCTGGGGAATGAGGAGAGGGGAGCCATGCTGGGGAATGAGGAGAGGGGAGCCATGCTGGGGAATGAGGAGAGGGGAGCCATGCTGGGGAATGAGGAGAGGGGAGCCATGCTGGGGAATGAGGAGAGGGGAGCCATGCTGGGGAATGAGGAGAGGGGAGCCATGCTGGGGAATGAGGAGAGGGGGAGCCATGCTGGGTACTGAGGAGAGGGGAGCCATGCTGGGTACTGAGGAAGAGGGAGCCATGCTGGGGAATGAGGAGAGGGGGCCATGCTGGGGAATGAGGAGAGGAGAGCCATGCTGGGGAATGAGGAGAGGAGAGCCATGCTGGGGAATGAGGAGAGGAGAGCCATGCTGGGGAATGAGGAGAGGAGAGCCATGCTGGGGAATGAGGAGAGGAGAGCCATGCTGGGGAATGAGGAGAGGGGAGCCATGCTGGGGAATGAGGAGAGGGGAGCCATGCTGGGGAATGAGGAGAGGAGAGCCATGCTGGGGAATGAGGAGAGGAGAGCCATGCTGGGGAATGAGGAGAGGAGAGCCATGCTGGGGAATGAGGAGAGGGGAGCCATGCTGGGGAATGAGGAGAGGGGAGCCATGCTGGGGAATGAGGAGAGGGGAGCCATGCTGGGGAATGAGGAGAGGGGGGCCATGCTGGGGAATGAGGAGAAGGGAGCCATGATGGGGAATGAGGAGAGGAGAGCCATGCTGGGGAATGAGGAGAGGGGGGCCATGCTGGGGAATGAGGAGAGGAGAGCCATGCTGGGGAATGAGGAGAGGGGAGCCATGCTGGGGAATGGGGAGCCATGATGGGGAATGAGGAGAGGAGAGCCATGCTGGGGAATGAGGAGAGGAGAGCCATGCTGGGGAATGAGGAGAGGAGAGCCATGCTGGGGAATGAGGAGAGGAGAGCCATGCTGGGGAATGAGGAGAGGAGAGCCATGCTGGGGAATGAGGAGAGGAGAGCCATGCTGGGGAATGAGGAGAGGAGAGCCATGCTGGGGAATGAGGAGAAGGGAGCCATGATGGGGAATGAGGAGAGGGGAGCCATGCTGGGGAATGAGGAGAGGGGAGCCATGATGGGGAATGAGGAAAGGGGAGCCATGCTGGGGAATGAGGAGAGGAGAGCCATGCTGGGGAATGAGGAGAGGGGAGCCATCCTGGGGAATGAGGAGAGGGGAGCCATGCTGGGGAATGAGGAGAGGGGAGTCATGCTGGGGAATGAGGATAGGGGAGCCATGCTGGGGAATGAGGAGAGGGGAGCCATGCTGGGGAATGAGGAGAGGGGGGCCATGCTGGGGAATGAGGAGAGGGGAGCCATGCTGGGGAATGAGGAGAGGGGAGCCATGCTGGGGAATGAGGAGAGGGGAGCCATGCTGGGGAATGAGGAGAGGGGAGCCATGCTGGGGAATGAGGAGAGGGGAGCCATGCTGGGGAATGAGGAGAGGGGAGCCATGATGGGGAATGAGGAGAGGGGAGCCATGCTGGGGAATGAGGAGAGGGGAGCCATGCTGGGGAATGAGGAGAGGGGAGCCATGCTGGGGAATGAGGAGAGGGGAGCCATGCTGGGGAATGAGGAGAGGGGAGCCATGCTGTGGAATGAGGAGAGGGGGGCCATGCTGGGGAATGAGGAGAAGGGAGCCATGATGGGGAATGAGGAGAGGAGAGCCATGCTGGGGAATGAGGAGAGGGGAGCCATGCTGGGGAATGTGGAGAGGGGAGCCATGCTGGGGAATGAGGAGGGTGGAGCCATGCTGGGGAATGAGGAGAGGGGAGCCATGCTGGGGAATGAGGAGAGGGGAGCCATGCTGTGGAATGAGGAGAGGGGGGCCATGCTGGGGAATGAGGAGAGGGGGGCCATGCTGGGGAATGAGGAGAGGGAAGCCATGCTGGGGAATGAGGAGAGGAGAGCCATGCTGGGGAATGAGGAGAGGGGGGCCATGCTGGGGAATGAGGAGAGGGGAGCCATGCTGGGGAATGAGGAGAGGGGATTCCATGACGGTCGGGCTGCAGTATGGAGGTCTGGTGGTAAACGCTTCAATCCTGTCTGTGGAGGACACACTGGTGCTGGTGATGATCTGGGAGCCATCGCATACGACAGTCGGTCACCTCCAGTAGAGATACGAGGACACTAACAGCTCAGCGATATGTGCAGGACGTCCTGCGCCACACGTGTTCCTCTCATCGCAGGGCAGCCATATCTCACCAGGATAATGCTCGCCTGCACACAGAAGGGTTTCCCAGAAATGTCTCCTCCAGATTATACACTTCTCGGCTAGAGGCCGCATCTCATCTTGTATCCAGGCTAGAGGTCGTATCTCATCTTGTATCCAGGATAGAGGCCGCATCTCATCTTGTATCCAGGCTAGAGGCCGTATCTCATCTTGTATCCAGGCTAGAGGCCGTATCTCATCTTGTATCCAGGCTAGAGGCCATATCTCATCTTGTATCCAGGCTAGAGGCCGTATCTCATCTTGTATCCAGGCTGGAGGCCGTATCTCATCTTGTATCCAGGCTGGAGGCCGTATCTCATCTTGTATCCAGGCTAGAGGCCGTATCTCATCTTGTATCCAGGCTGGAGGTCGTATCTCATCTTGTATCCAGGCTGGAGGCCGTATCTCATCTTGTATCCAGGCTGGAGGCCGTATCTCATCTTGTATCCAGGCTGGAGGCCGTATCTCATCTTGTATCCAGGCTAGAGGCCGTATCTCATCTTGTATCCAGGCTAGAGGCCGTATCTCATCTTGTATCCAGGCTGGAGGCCGTATCTCATCTTGTATCCAGGCTGGAGGCCGTATCTCATCTTGTATCCAGGCTGGAGGCCGTATCTCATCTTGTATCCAGGCTAGAGGCCGTATCTCATCTTGTATCCAGGCTAGAGGTGGCCCGACTGGCTCCTAGAGCCTCCTTTCCATTGTGCAGTTTTTCCCACCTACATTTATCATTACAGTCACACAAGGTTTCATCTCACTCCTACTCTTTCTTGGTGAATTAGTTATTGATGAGTGGATTCTGCAGAGGTCACCCACCCTGACCAGTGATTAGTTGAGTGGGTCGTCCAACCCATTCCCGCCTGTCAGGCCTAAAAACAGGAACATCTGCAGGGGATCGGTGAAGTGAATAATAATTGTCTTTTTAAGTCATTTCAACCCTGTCATAAATAAAATCATCCCCCAGAAAACCCCTTTGGTGTCACATATCCTGTCACATCTGATGCAAGGGTCCCACATCTATCAGACAATGACCCTACTACTAAAAGAAACCACAATACTCTATCATTGATGATGTAAAGGGCATCTATAGGCATCAAAAGTAGTTATCTGGAAACAAAGTGGCCCTGTACCTTCAGAAAACTTTTGATGTCATAGGGACGTATCAAGAGTTTAGATGAGTGGGGGTCTGAGTGACGAGACCCCCACGATCTCTGAACGAGGGGAGAGTCGGAAATAGAGAGTCCTTCCTGTCCTGCAGCAAGGAGAGAGAACGTGCTCCCTCCCTCCTCCTTCTAGAGATCGGTGGGGGTCTCAGCACTCAGACCACCACCAATTTAAAATGTTGACATGTCCCTATGACATATCAAAAGTTTATGGAAGGTACAGCGCCACTTTAAGAAATTAAAGAAAATTAAAACACAACTATTACATTACCCAATACTCTGGTGGTCACAGACCTCAGCTGTAATGCCTGCATGTATGACACCGCTCGGGCCGGTGATTATATGGCGCGGTCACGTGGATGTACCGGAGGATCGGTGATATAACGGGTCATTGGTTTCTTATAACATTTCCTGCTGTTAGCTTAATTTCTTAAACTCCCAGACAACCCCTTTAACTCCAATTTCTTGTGACGTATTCAGAACATTTGTAGCCTAAACGTGTGCGCCACCATTCGAATAGTTCACTTTATTCTCACGTCTTGAAGTCTAGAACAAATTTTGTTTTAATACAAAATAGCAAATAGTAACAGGATCAGGAATTGCGCCTCAGAGCAATAATAGAATTACATCAGCTTCAGCCCGTCCTTTGTAATAACTGAGAACATTGCTCAGCGATTATATGGAAGAAAGAAATACATGGTAAAGCCTACGAGGCTAGCCGCGGTTCAGCATTTGTATTACGACTGCAATACCAAGTCTCATGGTATTGCGGCAGAGGATCAGACTACCGGAATAGCTGTGTCCAGCATAGCCAGACACCGCCAGGGCATGCTCTGTGTCATGGTATTGCGGTAGAGGATCAGACTATCGGAATAGCTGTGTCCAGCATAGCCAGACACCGCCAGGGCATGCTCTGTGTCATGGTATTGCGGTAGAGGATCAGACTATCGGAATAGCTGTGTCCAGCATAGCCAGACACCGCCAGGGCATGCTCTGTGTTATGGTATTGCGGCAGAGGATCAGACTACCGGAATAGCTGTGTCCAGCACAGCCAGACAACGCCAGGGCATGCCCTGGTATTGCGGTAGAGGATCAGACTACCGGAATAGCTGTATCCAGCACAGCCAGACACCGCCAGGGCATGCTCTGTGTCATGGTATTGCGGTAAAGGATCAGATTACCGGAATAGCTGTGTCCAGCATAGCCAGACAGCGCCAGCGCATGCTCTGTGTCATGGTATTGCGGCAGAGAATCGGACTATCTAAATAGCTGTGTCCAGCATATCCAGACACTGCAAGGGCATGCCCTGTGTCATGGTATTGCGGCAGAGGATCAGACTACCGGAATAGCTGTGTCCAGCATAGCCAGACAGCGCCAGGGCATGCCCTGTGTCATGGTATTGCGGCAGAGGATCAGACTACCGGAATAGCTGTGTCCACCATAGCCAGACACCGCCAGGGCATGCTCTGTGTCATGGTATTGCGGCAGAGGATCAGACTACCGGAATAGCTGTGTCCAGCACAGCCAGACACCGCCAGGGCATGCTCTGTGTCATGGTATTGCGGCAGAGGATCAGACTACCGGAATAGCTGTGTCCAGCATAGCCAGACACCGCCAGGGCATGCTCTGTGTCATGGTATTGCGGCAGAGGATCAGACTACCGGAATAGCTGTGTCCAGCATAGCCAGACACCGCCAGGGCATGCTCTGTGTCATGGTAGTGCGGCAGAGGATCAGACTACCGGAATAGCTGTGTCCAGCACAGCCAGACACCGCCAGGGCATGCTCTGTGTCATGGTATTGCGGCAGAGGATCAGACTACCGGAATAGCTGTGTCCAGCACAGCCAGATACCGCCAGGGCATGCTCTGTGTCATGGTATTGCGGCAGAGGATCAGACTACCGGAATAGCTGTGTCCAGCACAGCCAGATACCGCCAGGGCATGCTCGATCCCCTTTCACCATAATGGGATCCGTCGGGCTTCTGGGTGAAGAAAGCCGAACACCCAACAGATCCCATTATAGTAAATAAGGATCAGGGGGCCCCGGCAGTGTCCGGATATAGCAATTCCAGGGCTCTGCTCCTCTGTCAGGATGCATTACCGGAATGCTTAACCCTTAGGATACCGGAGGTTTTTCGTTTTTGAGCTTACATTTTGCTTCCCTATCTTCCTTCAGCCATAACTTTTTTATTATTCCGTTCAGCTGTATGAGGGCTTATTTTTTGCGGGACAAGATGTACTTTCTAATGCCACCATTCAATATGGCATACAATGTAGTGGGAAGCAGGAAAAAATCCAAATGTGGTGGAATTGGAAACGCAATTTCTCCACTGTTTTACAGGTTTTGTTCCCACGGCGTTCCTTTTTCTGGCAAAACTGACCTGTGCCTTTAATTCTCTGGGTCAGTACGATTACAATGATACCACATATGTATAAGTTTTTTATGTCTAAATAATGTAAAAATAAATATAAACTTCGAGAAAAATATTTTTTTTTTCTACATCACCATATTCTGACCCCCATAAATTTTTTTAAGTTATATCTACTGAGCTGTGTCTGGGCTCATTTTTTTGCAGGACAATCTGTAGTTTTTATTGATATCATTTTGGAGTGTGTGTGACTTCTGGATCACATTTTATTACTTTTTTGGGGTAAGAGAAGCAATGAAAAAATGGCAAATTGGCCCTTCCGCTGTATTGGAAAAATATTTTTATATTTTAATAGTACGGGAGTTTTTCGCAGTGATGCCCATGTTGTTTATATTTATTGTTATTTATGTTTTTTTTTATTCTACAGAAAGGGGGGTAAATTTAACTTTGAATTTTTTTTTATAATATTTACGTTTTTTTACTTTTTGTTATGATTTTGAAGCTCGCAGTTTACAAAATCATTTTTTTTTTTCTGAACAATGGATTTTTTACTACTATTTATTGCTCAGAATTGTTCATTTCTTACGTTGGCCTGCCACCTGCTGGCCAAAATAAGAACTGCAGCTTCAATACCCTTCAGCGAGACATAGAGCATTGAATTAAGTTACCGGCATCCTCATTGGCCGCAGAGGATGCCGGTAAGAAGCCAGAAAGCACGAGCTCCCACATTTCAGATGCCGTGATCTCACTTGATCACAGCATCTAAAGGCTTTAAAGGGCTTCTGTCACCCCCAAAACTATTTTTTCATTTTTGGGCATATTAAAATCCTTATTGGGCGACTATTCCCTATATAGGGCTCTTACCTTGTTCTGTGGCTTGGTTTCACTAAAAATCGATCTTTTAAAATATGCAAATGACTTCACTACCAGCAAGTAGGGCGTCTACTTGCTGGTAGCCGCCGCATCCTCCTTTAAAAAAAACGCCCCCTCCTCCTGCTGATTGACAGGGCCAGGGAGCGCTCTCCTCCTCCGGCTGGTCCTGTCTGCAAATCAAATCCCGCGCCTGCACCTCATTCGGCGCAGGCGCTCTGAGACAAGGACGCTCGCTTACTCAGCACTTCCTCAGTGCGCCTGCGCCGATGACGTCACCTTTAAACCCGAAAGAGAAGACGTCAATCAGCAGGAGGAGGGGGCGTTTTTTTGAAAGGAGGATGTGTAGTGTCCCACTAGCTAAAGGTGGGCACTACACAAGGGTTAATGTGTTTATTGCATTAATGTGATGTTTAATGTGCATTTCCCTGTAGTATCTGGGTGTCAGGCCTGTCAGGGTGTAGTTTAGCCTCCCAGACGTTAGAGGGAGTCCTAGGTATATATAGGACGGCCCAGACAGGGGAGAGGGGGGTGTATTCCAGGGGACTAGAGGAGTCACCTAGTCAGCCTGAAGCTCCTGAGGCTAAGCTTAGCTCAGTAGAGATACCACAGTAGTAGGACAGAACCTCCTGGGAGAAACCTGCAGCCACCTTCCAACCCAGCAGAGAAGCTCAGCTGAGAGGCAGAGGTACTGTGATATATAGAGCAAGTGCCAATACTGGAGGAAGATTATATATACCAAGGATTAAAGCCAGCAATTAGGCATCCGGGCCTTGGGATCCAGCCAGCTAGAACAGCTGAGGGGATAGAGCAGCAGTGTACTGCAAAGCATTAACTGTTTGCCCTCCAAGTATCTTGCAAGATAGACACCTGCTGTGCTGTAAAGTGAACCTGCTGTGCGTTTGTGCTGTAAAGGACTGCATTATACACCACTGCAATTGCCTGTATAAAGTTGGACTGTTTTCCAAAGTAAAGCAACGTTTGGTTTACCATCTGTGTACTCTATTAATCCTCCTGCAAGACGGTGTGCCACCGTTAAAGGCACTGGCGTCACGATTCTTAAAAGGAACTTACCTAAAGCACTCAAAACACCTGCAACATCCAGGGCACCTCACACATACCATTAGGCCTGGTCCCTCCATACAGAGTGTGCCCCAGAGGAACTAGTGTCTACCTCTCCTTCACTGCTACATGCCTGCCCAGGGTTCCCCTTCTAAAAAGTGAGTAACCCTCTATTGCCCATAACCGTGACCTCACTATCGCTATACCCTGCAGGTCTGGCGTGCTGCATAAATTGGCGTCACAAACAGGATACGATCATTCCTGCGCCATTGCGGATACAAAAACTGTGTGCCACTATTTGCCTTAAAGTGAACAAGCCCTAATTGCTTTATTAAAAATTGCTGGGCCAAAGAGAACTGTAATAATTTGCGGTATGAAGATTATATTGTATGGACTGTTTGCCGTTTACTTAAGCCACCGCTTGCTGTCAGTGAATAGACAGCGATTTTGCTCCAAAGATGGCCGCTTAACCTGACTGGATTACAAGTGCGCCTCGTGGGACCCGTTTGGCGCGAAAAAGGACAAGGTGAAGTCGCCGGCCAGCCAACAAGGAGGAAGAACGCCGCCCTGTCTGGAAAAAGGTGCCGCCTACCTGAATCCCGGAGCTGCGAGAGGCCGCGCCTACCTGCTGACGCTGTGCGTAGGACTCCCAGCGAACGTAGCCACACATCTCGCGAGACCTGGAGCGAGCATCGCCGGAGTAAGTACTGACTTTAACCTTTTACTGGCCCCTTCCGATTGCTATACCGGAACGTTCCCGACCCTTGCCAGGGTACCGGAGAGGGTCCCCTACTAGCGACAAAAGACTTGACCTAAAAAAAAATATTTACATTGTCGCTCCGGTCCGCTCCGCTGATATTTAAAGGGCCATACCCACCTAGTGACACCATGTCCGCACCTGAAGAAACAGGGCAGGTGACCCCAGTCGTGCCTTCTGAAGTGCCCGCAACCGACCATAGGGCACCTGCCGCCGCGGCACCGTCAAGCCTGATGCCGTTAACCATGCCGTATTATTTTGGGCCCCCCTGGTTCCCACATTATTCAGTGGAAGCCCATAAGTTAAAGGACTTTAGGGACCAGATACTGGCCTTGTTCCGGCTTTACCCCATATCTGCTGAACAACAAATGGAGATCCTCCTAGCTCAGTTAGAAGGGGCCGCCCACAGGGAAGTCATGTCATGGCCCCGTTCTGAAAAGAGTAGCCTGGAGCAGATTTTTGATCGCCTCGGCACCACATTTGAGGCCAGAACGGTGAACGAAGTTAAAATGCGTTTCTTCAGCAGAAAGCAGCAGCCTGGGGAGTCGCTCCGCGATTTTGCCCTGTCCTTACAAGAGACCCTGGGGGCTGTGGTCCAGGTGGATCCCAAAGAGGCTGAGGACCAGGACAGGACTCTTAGAGAACAGTTCATTGCGGGTATCAGTACTGAGCATTTAAAGGGCCAGCTGCGGATGTTGTCAGCTCAGCACCCCCACTGTACATTTTTGGATTTTAAAGAATTGGCCATCAGCATACTAGGCCAGAACCCTGCTGCAGGGCCAGCAACCTTCCCTGAACCTCAGGCTTGTCAGCCAAAGACTGTCAATGGGGGGCCCGCTGGAGTCAGTCAGGCCACCCAGGCTCCAGTCACGGATGTAGTGGCAGCACTAATGGAGCAAGTGAACTATCTTACTCTAAGTCTAGAGAAGGTGTGCAAGAAAATAGAGGAGAGGGAGAGACCATTGTTACTGGAAGATAAAGGCCCTTTTCCTCCAAGACTCCCACCTGCATATAGGGATGTATATCCAAAAGAACCTGATGGGCGACCGAGTAACCGGTCCAGAAGTAGAAAACAGCCTGTCTGCCACCACTGCAAGAAATATGGACATACTGAATCAATGTGCTGGCAGTTACAACGGGCAACCCCTGAGGCAGAGGATCGCCCCTCGGGAGGTAGAACAGTAGGTCCAAGAGATCCAAGCTGGATGCCTAAATATGTAGGATCCCGTCCGAAAATTAAAATATGTATCAACGAGATACCCTTTGAAGCCCTGCTGGATACTGGGTCACAGGTCACCACCATTCAACGACCTGCCTTTGACAAGTTCTGGGATCCAAGTCTCCTCACCCACCCACCAGAGTCCTGGCTAGATATCATCGCTAGCAACGGTAAGCCAGTGAAAGTGCATGGGTATTGGGAACCTACCCTTCAGGTGGGAGAAGCCACCTTACCACAGCAAGGCGTGATTGTGGTACAAGCAGGAGATAAAGGAGGGCACCCTGTGATCCTAGGGACTAATGTCCTTAAAAATTGTTACTCCGAAGTGCTTAAAGCATTGAATCAAACTATATCTTCAGCCTCGCCTGCTTCCAGAAGAGTCATTCAAAAAACTATCAGTGTGCTGTGTGCTCAACAAAGGTTCGCCAACAAAAAAGGAGAAATTTGTACTGTCCGGATCCGGGATAACCGGACGGTAATTCTGCCTCCAAAATCCCAGATCATCCTGTGGTGCCGTGCTGTGTTAGGGATCCAGGGCCAGGACTATCAAGCCCTAGTGGAACCTATTCAAATTGAGAATCATCCCTTCATACGGACAGCCAAGAGTCTCGTGACCGTGTCTCAAGGTAAAGTGCCTGTCCGTTTAATTAACTTTGGTGATCACCCCGTTACTCTTCTTAAGCATTGCCCCGTTGCTCAGCTTTTCCAAGTGTCTTTCCAGGAGGTGATCCGTCTGCCTGCCACGGAGGCGTTCCAGACCGCACAGAGCAGCAGCATCACCGCCAGCACCCCTACAACATCCTGGTGGGAAGAACTACATGTGGGGAACGAATCCACCCCGAAGGAGCAAATAGAGGGAGTTCTGAATCTGGTGAAAGAGCACCACCAGGCTTTCAGCAAGCACTCCACGGACTACGGAGAGGTCAGTGTAATTAAACACACCATACCCACTGGCTCTCATCCTCCTATTAAGGAGAGACACAGACCCATAACGCCTACTACCTATCAGTCTGTGAAAGAGATGATTCAAGAGATGAAAGACTCTAATATAATCCGGGACAGTCATAATCCCTGGGCTGCGCCCCTAGTTCTTGTCCGAAAAAAAGATGGCAGCATAAGGTTCTGCGTGGATTACAGAAAAATCAATCAAATCACCCACAAAGATGCATATCCCTTGCCACGCATTGAAGAGTCCTTGACTGCCCTGGGGTCATCAGCCTATTTCTCTACCTTGGACTTAACCAGTGGGTACTGGCAAGTACCCATGGCCCCAGAAGATCAGGAAAAGACTGCTTTCACTACACCTATGGGCCTGTTTGAATTTAATTATATGCCGTTTGGACTGTGTAACGCTCCAGGGACGTTCCAGCGGCTGATGGAACGTTGTTTAGGCCATAGAAATTTTGAGACTGTACTACTATACCTGGATGACGTCATTATATACTCCAAGACGTATGAGGACCATTTAAAACACCTGGCTGAAGTGTTTCAAGTTCTTACTAAATATGGCCTCAAAATCAAGCCATCCAAGTGCCATCTGCTGAAACCAGCGGTCAAGTACCTCGGGCACGTTGTCAGTGCCGAAGGAGTACAGCCTGATCCTGATAAACTTGCTGCTGTGCGCAACTGGCCTACTCCTACGACCATGAAAGAGGTGAGAAGCTTTCTCTGTTTTGCAGGGTATTACAGGCGTTTCATCCCGCATTTCGAACAAATTGCGGATCCAATCCAGGAACTCCTGAGGGGGCATCCAAAGAAGAGCCCAAAAACTCCTATTCCTGTTGAATGTAATGAAGAACGGGAAATTGCCTTTCAGCTCCTAAAGAAGAAGCTGACTGAACCCCCTGTTCTGGGTTACCAGATTATCAGAAGCCGTTCCACCTCTACACAGATGCCAGTAAAAGAGGCCTGGGGGCCGTGTTGGCTCAAGTGCAAGATAACAAAGAGAGGGTAATTGAATACGCCAGCAGATCCCTGAGGGAGCTGAGAAGAACGACCAGAACTACAGTTCCTTCAAGCTGGAGTTTCTTGCCTTAGTGTGGGCTGTGACCGAAAAGTTTAAAGACTATCTCGCCGCCACACCGTTTGTTGCATTCACGGACAATAACCCCCTGGCGCATCTGATTACGGCCAAATTAGGGGCACTTGAGCAAAGGTGGGCCTCCCGCCTTGCCAACTATGGCTTCACTGTGAAATACCGGGCAGGCCGCTACAGAAGCCCCAGATGAACCAAAAGATGCCTGGGAAGAGGTGGAGATGCCAGCGTTCTACAATAAATTCGCCCAGCAGGATAATATCCGCACTGAAAACCTCCCTGCTGCTGATCCTCCCTCATCAGATATTCCAGAGTCCAGAGGCGACCAAGAAAGGTGGATTAAGCTCCAGTCCGAAAGTAGAGTCCTCGGTGAACTGCTCAACTTCCTTACCAGTGGGAAAACCTCTGAGAGAATCCGCAGGAAGAGTGCAGACCCAGAACTAGCGAGACTGTGGAGACATCGCCATCAACTATTCCTTCAAAGTGGCCTGTTGCTCAGAAGGAGTCTGGATCCAGTGTCCTGTGATAGGATATATCAAATCCTCATACCACGTCGAGATGCCAGTCTGGTGTTGGAAATGTATCACAACCAGTCCGGACACTTCGGCGTGCAGAAGACTGAGGCCACTATTCGCAAAAGATTCTATTGGATTGGGATGAGAGAAGATATTGAGAAATGGTGCCGAGAATGCACTGCCTGTGCTGTGGGGCGGACTGAACGCCATGACCAGAGGGCGCCTCTCCATCCTATCGTAAGTAAAACTCCTTTAGAACTTGTTGCTATTGACCATGTGAAGTTGGAGCCGAGTCACTCAGGGTATACGTATGCCATGACTATCATTGATCAAATCACTAAGTTTGTCGTAGCAGTGCCTGTGAAAGACCTGACAGCTAAGACTACAGCAGAGGCGTTCTGGAAGCATTTCCTTCTGCCCTACGGCTGCCCAGAGAGAATCCCCACTGACCAAGGGTCTGCGTTTGAGTCACAGCTGTTTCAAGAAATGTGCCTGCTGCATAATTGCCAGAAAGTCCGGGCCACCGCCTATCATCCGTAAGGTAACGGTCTCTGTGAAAAGATGAATCAAACTCTCATTGAAATGCTGAGAGCAGTACCCCCTGAGACAAGGAGTGATTGGCCTACTCTGTTGCCACAGCTCATGTATACCTATAACAACACAATTCACTGCTCCACCGGGTACACACCTTTCTATTTGATGTTTGGCCGACAAGGGAGGTTGCCTGCGGATCACTCCCTAGGTGTGCAAGTGCCGGATGTGATTAACCCACTACCAAAGACTGATTGGGTAGTGGGGCACCAAAGACGTCTCCTCAATGCCAAAGAGATCGTCCAGGAACGCATGGAGAATGCTCGGGAACGACAACAAAGAGACTATGACCAGGCTGCCCATGCGGAACCCCTATCTCTAGGAGACAAGGTATGGTTGAAAAACAACCACCGAACCAGCAAATTGGACAGAGAAGGTAAAGGTTCTCAAGTTGTACATAGAAATCGTTTGCCCATAACCGTGACCTCACTATCGCTATACCCTGCAGGTCTGGCGTGCTGCAGATGCGGCGGCTACCATCAAGTAGACGCCCTACTTGCTGGTGGTGAAGTCATTTGCATATTTTAAAAGATCGATTTTTTGTGAAACCAAGCCACAGAACAAGGTAAGAGCCCTATATAGGGAATAGTCGTCCAATAAGGATTTTAATATGCCCAAAAATGAAAAATTAGTTTTGGGGGTGACAGAAGCCCTTTAATTACCGCGATCGGCATTATTGCTGGTCACAGTAATTAGTCACAGAGATCCACCAGCCATGACACCCTCTGCACGTGCGAAGGCCCAGTGGTGTACGGTGCTTGTAGCAAAGGGGTTATCCTGGAAAAGATTATGACTTATCCTCAGGATAAATTATCATTATCACATCGGCGGGGGTCCTCGTCCCAGCATCCCCACTGATCAGCTGTTTCAGGGAGCTGCAGTGCTCACCGGAGCTCTGGTTAGTGCTGAAAGCTCCCAAAAGCTTTCCAAGGACAGCGCCGTACATTGCATAGCGGCTGTGCTTGGTATTGCAGCTCAGTCCCATTAACTTGAATGGGACCAAGCTGCAACTAGGCCATGTGACCGACGTACGGTGACATCACTGGTCTAGGAAAAGGCTGCAGTGTTCAAGGTCTCCTCCAACAGCTGATCGGTGGGGGTCCTGGGGGTCGCACCCCTGCAGATCTGATGACCTACCTGAGGATAAGTCATAAATATCTTTTCCTGGATAACCCCTTTAAAGAGGACCTTTCACTACTCTACAAACTAAAAACTAACTAGATCATTGGGCAGAGCGGCGCCCAGGGGTCCCCCTGCACTTACTAGTATGCCTGGGCGCCGCTCCGTTCGCCCCAGTATAGGCTCCGGTATCTGCGCTCCCTCTGACTGATTTCTTGTAGGAGGCGTGTCCCTTGCTGCACTGCTGGCCATGCTGCACAAAAAAAACGAATACTCACCTGTATTCCACGTTTGCCGGTGCTCATGATGCAGACTGCAACCTCTTCTGGTCTACAGCCTGGGATGGAGGGACGCAGGCAGGCAAAGGGAAGCACATCGCTTTGGGGTGTCCCGACACAGGCAGGCGTGATTATGTCATCACGCATGCGCTGGTCATGATGATGTCATCATGCACGTCTGTGCGGGTATTTCACCACTTCATAGGCGGCGGGGACGAGAATTATCAGAGCTGCACTCACTATTCTGCTGTAAAAATCTAATTTACATAATAAGCATAGCATTAGAATACTTTTTTGTACTTTATTTGGTTTGCAGAGAGCTGTTGCATTGTATTTTTTACTTTGTGTTTTCAGCCATGGCAACGTGCACCTGTGCATTGGGATGTGCTGACTGACCCCCCTTTTTTTTCTTTGCAGTTTATACTCCAGAGCTGCACTCACTATTCTGAAGGTGAAGTCACTGTGTACATACATTACTTATCCTGTACTGATCCTGAGTTACATCCTGTATTATACTCCAGAGCTGCACTCACTATTCTGCTGGTGCAGTCACTGTGTACATACATTACTTATCCTGTACTGATCCCGAGTAACATCCTGTATTATACTCCAGAGCTGCACTCACTATTCTGCTGGTGCAGTCACTGTGTACACACATTACTTATCCTGTACTGATCCTGGGTTACATCCTGTATTATACTCCAGAGCTGCACTCACTATTCTGCTGGTGCAGTCACTGTGTACATACATTACTTATCCTGTACTGATCCTGAGTTACATCCTGTATTATACTCCAGAGCTGCACTCACTATTCTGCTGGTGCAGTCACTGTGTACATACATTACTTATCCTGTACTGATCCCGAGTTACATCCTGTATTATACTCCAGAGCTGCACTCACTATTCTGCTGGTGCAGTCACTGTGTACATACATTACTTATCCTGTACTGATCCTGAGTTACATCCTGTATTATACTCCAGAGCTGCACTCACTATTCTGCTGGTGCAGTCACTGTGTACATACATTACTTATCCTGTACTGATCCTGAGTTACATCCTGTATTATACTCCAGAGCTGCACTCACTATTCTGCTGGTGCAGTCACTGTGTACATACATTACTTATCCTGTACTGATCCTGAGTTTTACAGCAAGACACGGAGGCTCCTATTGCTTTCTCCTTCTTTACTGTCCACCAATAGCAGCAAAGAAAAATTTTACATAACATAACGTAACCATAGTAACATCACCCTCCCCTCACAGTCCATATAACAGACGGCTCCTCCTATCAATCCTCCTCTTTCTTTGCTGCTGCCACCAAGATAAGTACTCATTTTGGTAGCTCCTGTGTCTGAAGTTTGCATTGTATTTATATTGCTTTATACTGCTTTTTATTTGTCACTTGCTTATATTACTTGCTTCTGTCAGCATTTATCATGCTGCTCATTGCTTGGGACTAGTTCCCTGCGCCCATCGCAGTTGCTGTTTTTACTTTTCTTAACATTTTGGGTCCGTTTTCCCTCCCCATAGGTTCCGCTTTTATGCGGTTTCACTGTGCACCATTATAGTGTTCTATTGCGGGCTCCGTCTTACCCCCATCGGCGCAGCGCTTCCCGCGCTCTCCTCAGTCTCTTCCTATGGCCGCGAGATCACCGACGGCCATATTGGTACTCCTTTGACCGTCTCCCGCTTGTTCTCGCGGGATTTCGGCGGCCATTTTAGTTTCTTCTGCTGTCTTCACGCCGGGTCTCGCGTGACCTCAGCGGCGCTTCCTGTTTCTCCGCATCCGTCCTGCGATCCAGTCGCTTGCTCCGGCGCTCCGCTGCATTGGGTGACTAACCCTGTTTTCTTCCCTGCGCTGCTTGCCGTTTGATTTAGCTTCTCCCCGGTCTGCTAGACTCGTCCTTTATCCCTACTTTGGCTCAGTTTAGCCTGTCTTCCCCTTCAGTTATTTATATAGGGCTAGCTTCATTTTGCCCATCATGCCTCTATCCGATCCAACCCCTGAGGCCTCTGCACCTTCATCCCCTGGGAGGGATGCCCATATTGGAGTTGACACCCAGGCAGTAGCGCTGCAGCGCCTTGTCTCGGCCGCAATCACTGCTGCAATGGACTCTATGTCCTCTGTGCTGTCGCAGATTATTGCACAGGCACTGGCTGGCCACCCGGTCTCAGGGTCTGCGCAGCCTGCGGCCCCCACAGCCCAGCTACCTTCGACTGTGAATATGCCTGCACCATAGGTACAATTGACTGGTGCGCCTCCGGCCACCCTTGAACACGCGCATAGATCGCGTAAGAGAGCCTTTCCGCGCCAGGCAGAACGGGCGCGGCCTTGGAAATGCGCTAGAGCGCAACAAGTAAGCGATTCTGACGCCGAGATCGGGTCAGATGAGGAGGCTTTTGCTGAGGCTAGTGCTGATTCTGAGCAAGAAACGCATTCGGGGCCCAATGCCCCACACTGCCCCACTCCTTCCACTTCTCAAGTGAAGGATTCCTCTGCTTCGGTTAGGGTCCATTCACACGTCCGTTGTTTCTTTCCTGATCTGTTCCGTTTTTTGCGGAACAGATCTGGACCCATTCATTTTCAATGGGTCCTGAAAAAAAATCAGACATTGTGCTGTCTGTTTTTTTTCAGGACCCATTGAAAATGAATGGGTCCAGATCTGTTCCGCAAAAAACGGAACAGATCAGGAAAGAAACGGACGTGTGAATGGACCCTTACTCCGGCTTCTTCCCTGGTTGACTCTTTGGGAGAGCCTATGTTTGACCTTAACGCCCTCCACCATCCCAGATCGGCGGAGTGGCTGCCGAAAGACCATGTTGGCAAATACCTGGAGCACTGGGTCCGCCGCCCCCTTAGCAAGGAGGCGCGCAATAAGATGAAGGCGGAATGCCCTAGGCCCATTGTACCTAATAAGGTATGTGACACCCCTGTGGTTGATCCTAAGGTCACACAATTTCTCGCCAAGTCCAGCTGGAATCCCCGTAAGGGGTTAGACTCAGCTCTGCGTAGCTGTCAGGACAAGCTCCTGGATGTGTTTGGTCCTCTGGCCAAATTGTTTGAGATGGCTGAGAATGCCAGGTCAGATGGGTCCCCTATTGACCCAGAGGAAATGAGAGGCTGGATCCAGCGAGCGATCTGCATCGCTGGCAACGGCAATTCCTCTCTAGCAATTGAGAGAAGAAAGGCGATTCTATTTAAAATAGACCCGAAACTGGCCAACCTGGCCCTGACTGAATCAGGCGCAGATGCTCGGGGTCATCTCTTTGGCGACTCCTTTATTAAGGATTTGAGTCGGTTTGTGGGAGCATTCACTGCCCTAGATAAGGCCCAATCTTCCATTAGGAGAGTATTCCAGGGACGGGTCTCCACCAGGGCCGGCAGTGCTAGGGGCCGTCTGTCCGGCCGTTCCAATTTTCAACCCCGCAACGCGGGCAGAGGCTCCTTTCATCAACGCCCCGCCTTCCAGGAACAGAGGTTTCCATCCCCTTTCTTCCCTGCCAGAAGCACACACAATGGCGTGGCAGATCTTACAGAGGGAATCAGTCTTCACGACGTCCTTTCGGTAAGTCCTCCCCCGATGGGGGCTTCTTTGGTTCATTGCATAGGGGGCAGACTCCTTCATTTTTCCCCTGCTTGGGCGGCAATAACATCCGACCCTTGGATTTTGTCCACTATAGAAGGCTTCCACGTGGAACTCGTGGGTTCGCCGGACCAGATTCCACCCCCTCCCTGCTGTCTCGCCCCAACGCCGCGCTGGTAGACCTAGAACTTACTTCCCTCTACCACAAGCGGGCGATCGAGAGGGCACCACCAGACACGAAAGGGGTCATCAGCTCTATCTTTCTGGTCCAGAAAAAAGGGGGTCAGATGCGCCCAGTTATCAATTTGCGGGCTCTGAATGCGATTGTCCGCTATCGCCACTTCAAGATGGAGGGCATCCATCTACTCCGAGATCTCCTTATGCCGAGCGATTGGTTTGTAAAACTAGACCTCAAGGACGCTTACTTGACAGTTCCTGTGTCCGCCCCTTCCAGGGACTTGCTGCGTTTCCTGTGGAAGGGAGAGATCTGGCGGTTCTCGTGCCTCCCTTTTGGCCTTTCCTCAGCGCCATGGTGTTTCACGAAACTGATGCGACCGGTTGTGGCCTGGCTCCGCAGTCGTGGGGTCCGCCTCATCATATACCTGGACGACATTCTTGTCATGCATCAGTCGGCCCAGACTCTGTTAATACATCTCCGCTGGACGACGGACCTTCTAGCCCGTCTCGGTTTTCTCGTCAACCACGAGAAGTCGTGCTTAGTACCATCGCAGAGGATGGAGTTTTTGGGTTTTACCGTGGATTCGGTGTCGGAATCCCTCTCTCTACCTGCAACGAAGCTGCGTTCCATACGCAAGGAACTCAGACATGCCCTGTCTCTGCCTCAGTTGTCCTTACGCCATCTGGCCAGAATCATCGGGCTCCTCGCCTCTTCGATCCAAGCGGTGTTTCCAGCCCCTTTGCACTACAGGGCCCTTCAGCGCTTGAAGATAGCACATCTCCGCTCTGGCGCTGCGTTTGCAGACACTCTGATCCGGCGGCAGAGGACGCGTTCCTTCAACCCTGGTCCGGTCCGCTGATGTATGCATTCCCGCCATTTGCTATGATCCCGAGGATGATGTTACATGTTCGTCGTCAGCTGGCCGAATTGGTGGTGGTGGTCCCTTTCTGGGGGACTCAGGCGTGGTTTCCGTCGCTACTGGGTCTCCTGATAGATGTGCCTTTTCTTCTCCCGATTCGGATGGATCTCCTCCAGGACCCTCGAGGATTGCACCACCCGCTCCTGTCGGACAGATCTCTACGACTGGTAGCTTGCCGGATCTCAGGACGCCTGGAGAAGTCGGTGATATTTCGGAGGCAACTAGACGCCTTTTGGAAAACGCATGGGCTCCCGGCACCAGAAAATCTTATCGGGCAGCCTGGCGATCTTGGTCTGGTTGGTGCGTGTGGAACGGGACTTTGATCCCGTTTCGGCCCCTGTGATTCATCTTTTAGACTTTCTTACCTCCCTTTTCGAAGCGGGTAAGGCTTATCGGACAATTAATTTGTTCAGGTCCGCTATTTCGTCTTCGCATCAGGGTTTTGATGGTGTCCCTGCGGGACAGCACCCTTCCGTATGTCGTTTGCTTCGCGGTTCCCGCATGTCTCGTCCTCCCCGGCCTCGCTTTACCACGACTTGGGACGTGTCTTTAGTCTTGTCTTTTTTATCCAACTGGCCTGGTAACCCGGATCTCACGTTACGGCAGTTGTCGGCCAAGTTATTGGTTCCTTTTTGCCTTATATCCTGCAAGCGGGTCTCAGATGTTCGGGCGCTTGATCACGACGCCAGGTCATTTACTCCGGAGGGGGTCACCTTCAATATATCCAGACGTACGAAGACCAACATTAGGTCGGTGTCTTATCCGTCTTTTCCATCTTCGCCGGCTCTTTGCCCGGTGGCTTGTTTGAGGGAGTATGAGTCCCGGACGCGTACTTACCGGTCGTCTTCGGTTCCTCAGCTTTTCTTGTCCATTCGGCATCCATTTGGTCCTGTGTCCAGCCCTACTTTGGCGCGCTGGATGAAGTGGGTTATGTCGTTAGCAGGAATTGATACTTCCATATTTACTGCTTATTCCGCTAGATGCGCATCGGCTACCGCTTTGGCTGTTTCGGGGGCTCGGTTGGAGGATATTCTACGTCTGGCAGACTGGTCTTCGGCATCAACATTCAGGGAGTATTATTTTAGACCGCCTCCACATTTTTTTTCTGCTGTTATTGCTCAACTTTAAACTTAGCAATAGGAGCCTCCGTGTCTTGCTGTAAAACTAGGTGATTTTCCTAGTCTATGACGGAATGTCATGGTTTTATTAAAGACACGGAGGCGAGTATTGCCCGCCCTGGGGTTCCCTCCCTTACGATGTATTTTCTGCGGTTTTCAGTCTGATTTGCATGCTATGTCTGCAGTGTCGACTTGAGATGTTTATTCGGGCAGGATCGCGTATGACTTGCGATGTGTTCTTCTGCCCTTTGCTTAACCCGTTTATTACTTTCAGGAGGAAGTTGATTCGCTTCGGGCTTCAGTTGCTCTGTTCCAGTTATAGCCATGTTGGCTTTCGATGAAGAAGGGTTCCAGTGATCCGAGTTGATGGTGTTCGTTGGGATGTTCCGGTGGTTCCGTGCTGGTCGTTTCCCGATTCAAGGTTCCGGTTTCGTGTTCGGTGGTTCCGGTCATGGTGTCAGGCTCATAAAGAAAGAGGAGGATTGAGAGGAGGAGCCGTCTGTTATATGGACTGTGAGGGGAGGGTGATGTTACTATGGTTACGTTATGTTATGTAAATTTTTTCTTTGCTGCTATTGGTGGACAGTAAAGAAGGAGATAGCAATACTCGCCTCCGTGTCTTTAATAAAACCATGACTTTCCGTCATAGACTAGGAAAATCACCTAGTTACATCCTGTATTATACTCCAGAGCTGCACTCACTATTCTGCTGGAGCAGTCACTGTGTACATACATTACTTATCCTGTACTGATCCTGAGTTACATCCTGTATTATACTCCAGAGCTGCACTCACTATTCTGCTGGTGCAGTCACTGTGTACATACATTACTTATCCTGTACTGATCCTGAGTTACATCCTGTATTTCTTTTATTAAAATTTTAAAACAAACAGATAAATAAATATATAAAACAGAGACCAAACCAACCATACAGGACATGATGCTCCTCAGCGCGGCGCAGACAGCACCGGTCCAGCCCACTCGCCACAGAACACCAGCTATGTACAATATTTACAATATCTATGTACATGTACTAACCTTCCTGATCCGGTTGCACCTACCTACACTTAACAAATACAGAAGTTAAACTTACAAAAAGCCCACCCACCACCACCCCAATGCAACACACAATTTTTTTTTTTTTTTTTTATATTATATATATATATTTATTTATTTATTTTTTTTTTTTTTGGGTCCCTGAGCTGGTCCCGCATCCCATGCCCCCAGTACATGATAATAGACGTCCATGAACCAGCCCAGGATTTTCTTATATGTCCCAAAGTCCCCAATGTTCCATGGAACCCTCCCCCCATTTACCCACCACCCAACCTAACACTACACCCGACAACTCAACCTATACAAATATACAAATATATATAGACATAAAGACATATAAACTACATTACATAGTACATTACATAGTAGACCTTAACCTCACCACCCACCGTGAGGCTTTTCAGCCACACACAACCCATTAAAGCCCAAGTTTGGCGCCTGCAAGCCCTATGTCCTCATACAGCCACCAAAACAAAACAAAAATCTACAGTGTCAGCTTCAGCCCACCACCGGGAGGGGAGACAACAGGCTAGGGTACCCTAAAGGCAAAACCCCTCCAGAGGAGAGAGGCTCTACCCGCCCCCAACCTCTCGTACTCCAGAGAGCGCACCTTCACCAGGTCTCCGAGAATGTTCCTAATCACCTCATCCTCGGGGAGGATTTTGCGTTGCGTCGAAACTAAACACCGTGCATGCCACGTGTAGTACCTGACCACTGAGCTGACTAGGAATAAAGTGCAAAGGTCCCTACCACCCAGGTGTCTGAATGCTCCATAGGCCCATTCCGCATAGGAGAGAGTGACCAGCCTAGGCCAGCCAATGGAGGTCCCCACCCTGGTGTAAACCTCTGTGTTAAAGGGACAATGAAGCAGGAAGTGGTCCATGCTTTCCAGCACACCACCGCACTCCTCACGGGGACACCCCCTGTCCTCAGAGCTCCTACACTTCAGATTGTCCCTCACACACAGTTTCCCATGGAAGCAGCGCCAAGTCAAGTCAAAGAACTTCAAGGGGATCCTATTGGAATTTAAAAGCCGTAACCCAACCCTCAGATCCCGACCTGGGCAGTCCCTGAGGGCCAGAGGTTTCTGGAAATGGGTCAACAGAACCCTCTGGTCAAGGAGTCTCCTTGACTGAGTCCTGATTTCCCACATCCCCAGACCCCACCGACGTAATACCTTCAGAACCAGGGCAGCATAAGCCGGGAGATGCCCATGTGGTGTGCGGAGATCCTTCACTTGCCCCCCTGTCTCCCATTCCTGGAAGAAAGGCCGAAACCATCCCCGACAGGAGGCTACCCACAGAGGAGCCCTCTCTTGCCAGAGGTTCGAGAGATTAATCTTAATAAAGGTGTTCACCAGGAACACCACAGGGTTGACCATACCCAACCCTCCTAGTCTCCTCGTACGGTAAGTAACCTCCCTCTTGACAAGGTTCAGTCTGTTTCCCCATAACATCTGGAAGAACAGACTGTAGACCCGAGTCCAGAAAGGTTCCGGCAAGACGCACACACTGCCCAGATATAACAGCAAAGGGATCAGGTAGGTTTTGATAATGTTCACCCTTTCCCTGAGGGTTAAAGACCAACCCTTCCACTGGTCCACCTTCTGAGCGGCAATCTTAAGCCTGCTATCCCAGTTTTGATGGGGGTAATCCCCCTGACCAAATTCAATGCCGAGGACTTTTGTAGATTCCTGGGGCTCTGGAAGGGTGTCCGGGAGATCAAAACCAGGATCTCCACCTCCCAGCCAGAGACTCTCACACTTATCTCGGTTGATCTTGGACCCAGATGACTCTGAGTAGCGCTCTACCTCAGACAGTACCCACTCTGCCTCCCCTCTCGAAGACACAAAGATAGTTACGTCATCAGCATACGCCACCACCCTCAGTGTAGTCTCCGGAGCCGCCCGGTCCATCCCGATGCCCGCCAACGGCCCACGATCAACCCCTCTAAGGAAGGGATCGATCGCGAACACGTACAAAAGCGGGCTCAGAGGACAACCCTGGCGAACCCCAGATCCCACCCCAAAAGGATGCCCAATCCAACCATTCACAAGCGGGAAACTCTCTGCCCCTGCATACAAGGTCTTAAGCCAATCAACAAACCCCCCGGGCAGGCCATATCTCAGAAGGACAGACCAGAGGTACTCGTGGTTAACACGATCAAATGCTTTTGCCTGATCCAAGGACAGCATGTACCCCTTCCAGTGACCTGCCCTGCCCTGCTCCACGGCCTCCCGGACACTGAGCACAGCACTAAAAGTACTGTGGCCGGGAACAGAGCAATGCTGGGCCCCAGAAAGGAGCTGGGGTGCAAACTTCACCAGCCGATTAAATAGCACCTTTGCCAAAATCTTTCTGTCCACACCGAGGAGCGCTATGGGACGCCAATTCTCAATGTGGAAAGGATCTTTACCCTTTGACAGGATGATCAGGGCCGACCTCCTCATTGACTTTGGTAGAGTACCCAAGGAGAGACACTCATTTAATACCTCAGTCAAGAGGGGAACTAAGGTGTCCTTAAAGGTCTTGTAAAACTCAGATGTTAAGCCATCCGGACCAGGTGATTTTTTGGGAGCAAGCCCCTCAATCACCAGACTGACTTCCTCTTCACTGATCATTTCCGTCAAACCATCAAGAGAGGGGTCTACCCCTGGTTCAGGGACAGTTTCAGTCAGGAAAGCCGATATCTTATCACGATCAAGATCCCTCCTTGCCATGAGATGTGAGTAAAAGGATCTGACAACCTCCAGGATCCCTGATCTGGACCTTCTCAGAGAACCCGTACTATCAATCAGTCCTGACACAATCTTACTACTCACTGACATCCTGCAGTTTTTGTAAGGGTCGGGCGAGCGGTATTTCCCGTAATCCCTCTCAAAAACCAAAGATGCGTGCCTATCGTACTGACACCTCATAAGCAAAGACTTCACTTTGGAGATCTCCTCACGGCTACCCCCAGTCGAGACAAGACGTTCGAGTTTCCTCCTCAGGCCCTGATACAGGCGATACTTACTCAGACTCCTGAGGCTCGAGAGCTGGCGGAAGAATCTCCCCACCCTTTCCTTGAAGATCTCCCACCACTCAGACTTACTGCCGCAGAGATCCAGCAATGGTACCTGGCTCTGAACGAAATCCTCAAAGGACTGTCTTATCTCCGCTTCTTCCAAGAGAGACGAATTGAGCCTCCAGTAGCCCCTTCCCATTCGGGGGGTCTCTGCAACATTTAGAGAAAACAAAATCATACAGTGGTCGGAGAACTCCACCTCCACAGCGGACACGGCTGAAGAGACGGCTTCCTCCTTTAAATAAAACCTGTCTATTCTAGACCTACAACTAGCCCTATGATAGGTGAACCCCGGGTGGCCTGGGGTGTGCCGGATGTGGACATCCACCAGACGAGCCTCACTAGCTATTTTATTAAGCGCAATGCTGTCGTAAGTCAGCTTGTCCCTGGAACCTCCCCTATCCTGGGGCCTCGTGACAGTATTGAAATCCCCTCCAAAGACCACCTGCCGACTTGTAAAAAGATAGGGCTTGATCCTCATGAAGAGACACTTACGGTCCCACTTGGACTGGGGACCATAGATGTTAATTAGACGAAGTTCTTGTCCCCTCATGAGGACATCCAGGATCAGGCACCTCCCCATTTCTAATTCAATAACCCGTCGGCATTCTACCGGTGCAGTAAAAAGGACTGCCACCCCGCTATACGGCTCGGCCGCAAGAGACCAGTAGGAGGATCCGCGTCGCCACTCCCTTTTAGCTTTAAATACAGATGCCAAATCTGGCAGCCTGGTCTCCTGCAAAAACAAAATGTCAGCTTCAACCCGGCTGAAAAAATCAAAGGCCCCAAATCTAGCCGTATCTGACATAATGCTGGCGACATTAATGGACGCCAGCGTCAACGGAGTGAGTGCCGCCATCATGGGTGATTGAATTAGATGGCTTTCTTTTCCCACTGCCCCCACCAACTTTTTCATCAGATGATGGCTTACCCCTCTTCAAACAAACAGATGTGTCCATTTCACCTCTGCCCTTGTGCTCTGACTCCAAGCCAGCCCCCACCCCTGAGGACATGTTTTCCCCAGTAGAAGGAGGCTCGGCGTCCCCCGCAGGCCCAGGTGTCACCGCGACTCCCGAAACCTCCCCACCGGCTCCCTCCCCTGAGGAGGGGGAGGTGTCACCAATGGCTTGGAACCGGTTTGAGAGACTAATCAGAGGGGGGTTGGTTGTACCTTCCTTTGGCATCTGGCGGGTGGGAGAAGATCTTAAATCTCCCTTTTTCCCTGTACGTTTATTACCCTGCTTTTGCCATCCCCCACTTCCCCCGTCATGGGGGGATAATGAGGAGATGGCACCTTCCTCTTCCTGGATCCTCCTAATTTCCTCATCCAGCTCACTGTCCCTTTGGGCCTCAGCAGTAGCAGCAGTCTCAGGGGTGAGATCAGGGGTCATCCCAGCTTCCCCAGTTGCCTGAGGTTCCCGGGATTCACCCATCTCCCTTCGGCGATTTTCCTGACGCCTCAGTTGGGCAGGCGTCTTTTGCTTATTTTTCTTCCCTGGCCCCTCTGTTCCTTCACTTCTGCCAGCCCCTGCCCCAGTAGAATTGGCCTCACGGCTTCCTCCCGCCGGGGCATTGACCGCATTGGCAAAGGAATGAGGGCAGCGACTGAATGGGTGACCTAAGTCACCACACAGGTGACACCTAATCTCTGCACATGATGCAGCGAGGTGGCCAATCTCCCCACACAGCGCGCACTTCTGTACAGTGCAGTTAGCACTGAAGTGTGTGGGGCTGCCGCATCTGTGACAGAGCTTCGGCTGACCCTGGTAGAAAATCTGGATGCGATCCCTTCCAAGGAAGGTGGCAGATGGTATGTGAGTAACTGTGTTTCCTAAAAGCCTAAGTTTTACCATGAACGTCCAGGCCCCAGACCAGATGCCATGTTCATCCCTGTTCTTCTTGGGAACCTCCACCACCTCCCCATATCGGCCGAGCCACGTCATGATGTCAATACACGAGAGTGACTCGTTACGGGTTAGAACGGTCACCCTCTTCACATTGTTCTGACGAGACACTGCCTGGACGGCAAAATCTCGCCAGCTGGGCTCGTCCTTTGCCATCTCATAGTTCGACCAGAAGAGCTCAAGTCCCTCCGGCCGAACAAAGCTGACATCGAACTCAGGGGTCCCATAGGGATGTATCAAGGCGTAGATGTCTGTCGCCTTGAAGCCCATCTTTAGAAGGAGCTCAACAACTTCTGATCTTGAAGGACATGTATCACTGCCCCTCCACCTCAGACGGACCACATTCCTACGGAGAGCACCCTGCCCAGCTGTCGGGAGGGACCACGTGGTCTCCCCGCTCCTTTGCTCTCGGAAGGCTGAGAGGCCATGCCTATCTATCCAAAAGGATAGATCAACCTCCCTCCCCTCTACATTGATTGTGCTCTCCCCTCTCTTTAGAGCCTCCAGAAGACGCCGCTGCAAAACGCCGTCCCCAGAGCCAGAGGACAAGGAGGGTCCCCTACTCACCCCGGCCGTGACAGTAGCAAAACTGCGCACAGGGGCTGCCACAGCCGGGGGGGCAACCGGACCAGGTTCCACACCCTCCCCGCTTACCAAAGACCCTCCACCACCCACTTCCATATCTTCCATCCCCAAACCAGCCTTACTTACAACAGATTCTGCGACCTCCCTTCCTTCCCTCCTAACACCATTCACTCCACCATCCAAACCCCCAGACATATTTTTATTAAAAATAATTTTCTGCCCCCCACCTGCTCCCTCACTCATACTGGCTGAACCGGTGTGTTTTGGTGTAATTATTGGTACCTCAGCATCACTGGGCCCTGGGGTCGGAGCTGCCCCCAAAAGACAGACCACAGCCCCAACCCCACTTTTATCATTGCCCTCCGCTTCCTCAGTACTACCATTTACAACTTTTGGACGCCGCTGATCCATTACCGGGCACCGCTGATCCAAATGCTGCTGATCTGTTCTTTCATGGCGCCGCTCATCTGGACCAGCAGCGCCAATACAAAACAAAGGCTTTGGCCTCAGTTCTTGACCTTCATTGGGAGGCGTAACCGTCATAGCTCCGACAGCTCCTTCATGCCTCTGCTGGCCCGAGGGAACAGCGTCATCAGCGGTTGGAGCCATCGGAGCTCCTGCAGCCATCTGTGGCGTGGAGCCACCCCCTCCTCCCATCAGGGAGCAAACTCCAGCGCCAGAGATTTTTCTCTTATCCTCCGCAGTAACCTTCCTGTCCGGCTTTTCAGCCGGTGTCGCACCAGCTCCATCCCCGTTACTGCAAACAGAGACGGAGCTCACCACCATATCGGATACCTCGCTCTCCCCTCTCTCCTGCACCGAGTCCACTGCAGGACACGGGCTGGGCTGAGAAGAGGGGCTAATACAGTGAGCCGGCCCTGCGGTCGACCCGGGGGTCCCAGGGAGGGGGGTGTATACATATCTTACCTGCTCCTGGAGCTTGGTCTTCTTAGCCTTTTTCTTTCCTTCCCCAGGCGTCTCCGGTGGCAACTCATCACCAAAGCATAAGTCCTGGAAACGCACTGGGGACTCCAGGAGCCGGATCTCCTCCACTAGGGCCCCTCCCGGGCCGCAGGTCTCATACTCATCCCCCGAGCCGCAGCTGGGTGACCTTGCCATTTGGCGTGCAGGGGGCCCACTGTACGGAATCTGCTCCTGCAGGCTGCCAGGTGGATCTTGCTGGTCATCATCATCATCCTCCTCCTGCACGACTGGTTCCTTCTCCACCTGGCTGTCAGGCTGCTGCCCCATCTGCCCCTTCTCCTCCGCCATCTTCCGAAAACGTTCCTCGTTTAGGAGTTTTTCCTTAAACGGGCCGCTTTTATCTCGGAGTACAGTCCGCCTTTGCTCAATCTCGCCAATGTCAGCTTGTAGCTGCTTTATTTGGCTCTCCAGCCCCTGCTTCTTCCTCTTTGGGGCCACTCCAACACAAGACCTCAAGCCGCGCAGCTCCTCCCGGAGCCTCCTCAGGGTCTTAGTCGCGTCTTCGTACTCACGGAGGTGGCTCATGACCCGGGATCCGTAGGTGGAAATGGACTCCCGGGCCCTCAGTACGCCCCAGCCTTCCTCCTCAAGATCTGCTTCACCTCCGTGAACACTCGGCTTTTGCTGGGCCCCGGAAGGGCCACTCTCACCCATGCTGGCATTCGGGTCCTCCTTAGCGGATCCAGCCTTGCGGCTCTTCCTACTACCCTCAGACTCAGGGGAGACAGAAGCCACATTACTGCGACTCCTGCCAGATCTTCTTACCCCTGAGTCCTCCATGCAGGCCAAACGCTGGCTTCTCCTGTCCCCTGAAGGCCTGCCGCTGGGAACAGGAGCCTGGGGCTTGCTTCCCTCGCTCATGCCTGAGAACCCACTCTCCCCCTGGGGAGGAGAGAGCCGGCCTCAGGTGGATAGATTTTCCTCCAAACGCTCAGGAGCAGCAGCAGCAGCAGCTACACACAGCCACAGGCGACCACACCCACAGGTAATCGCAGCTCAGGAACAGCTGGTCCAGAGCTGCACTCACTATTCTGCTGGTGCAGTCACTGTGTACATACATTACTTATCCTGTACTATTCCTGAGTTACATCCTGTATTATACTCCAGAGCTGCACTCACTATTCTGCTGGCTGCAAGGCTTGAATGTTCTAACATTAACTGCTGGTTCAGGGTCTGCACGGGACTTTCTTTCTATGCCTCGGGATAGGTCATCAGTATCTGATTGGTGAGGGTCCTACACTCATGGAGGGTACATGGAGGGTGGACGGATCAGCAGAGCACTGTACATGGAGAGTGGACGGATCAGCAGAGCGCTGTACATGGAGGGTGGACGGATCAGCAGAGCGCGGTACATGGAGGGTGGACGGATCAGCAGAGAGCTGTACATGGAGGGTGGACGGATCAGCAGAGCGCTGTACATGGAGGGTGGACGGATCAGCAGAGAGCTGTACATGGAGGGTGGACGGATCAGCAGAGCGCTGTACATGGAGGGTGGACGGATCAGCAGAGCGCTGTACATGGAGGGTGGACGGATCAGCAGAGCGCTGTACATGGAGGGTGGACGCATCAGCAGAGCGCTGTACATGGAGGGGGGACGCATCAGCAGAGCGCTGTACATGGAGGGTGGACGGATCAGCAGAGCGCTGTACATGGAGGGTGGACGGATCAGCAGAGCGCTGTACATGGAGGGTGGACGGATCGGCAGAGCGCTGTACATGGAGAGTGGACGGATCGGCAGAGCGCTGTACATGGAGAGTGGACGGATCAGCAGAGCGCTGTACATGGAGGGGGGACGGATCAGCAGAGCGCTGTACAAGGAGGGTGGACGGATCAGCAGAGCGCTGTACAAGGAGGGTGGACGGATCAGCAGAGCGCTGTACATGGAGGGTGGACGGATCAGCAGAGCGCTGTACATGGAGGGTGGACGGATCAGCAGAGCGCTGTACAAGGAGGGTGGACGGATCAGCAGAGCGCTGTACAAGGAGGGTGGACGGATCAGCAGAGCGCTGTACAAGGAGGGTGGACGGATCAGCAGAGCGCTGTACAAGGAGGGTGGACGGATCAGCAGAGCGCTGTACATGGAGGGTGGACGCATCAGCAGAGAGCTGTACATGGAGAGTGGACGGATCAGCAGAGCGCTGTACATGGAGGGTGGACAGATCAGCAGAGCGCTGTACATGGAGGGTGGACGGATCAGCAGAGCGCTGTACATGGAGGGTGGACGGATCAGCAGAGCGCTGTACATGGAGGGTGGACGGATCAGCAGAGCGCTGTACATGGAGGGTGGACGGATCAGCAGAGAGCTGTACATGGAGGGTGGACGGATCAGCAGAGAGCTGTACATGGAGGGTGGACGGATCAGCACAGCGCCGTACATGGAGGGTGGACGGATCAGCACAGCGCCGTACATGGAGGGTGGACGGATCAGCAGAGCGCCGTACATGGAGGGTGGACGGATCAGCAGAGCGCTGTACATGGAGGGTGGACGGATCAGCAGAGCGTTGTACATGGAGGGTGGACGGATCAGCAGAGAGCTGTACATGGAGGGTGGACGGATCAGCAGAGCGCTGTACATGGAGGGTGGACGGATCAGCAGAGCGCTGTACATTGCTTTGTCCGTCAGTCCCATAGATTATGTAGGTTCCTACTAGGCCTGCACAATATATTCGCTAAAGCAATCGCAATAAATCGCCAATTGGCCGACCCAAAAATGCTGCAATTGTATTACCATATTTTTCGCTTTATAAGACAAACTTTTTTCCCTCCAGAAGTGGGGGGAAAATGGCAGTGCGCCTTATAAAGCGATGGTTGACACTTTACGTGGCTGACACGGCTGTATCGCCGGCCGCTATGCTGCACAGCGCGGCCGGCGATACGTCAGTTACAGTGCGGGGAGGGAGTCGTTACTGTAATGAACACATGTTCTTCTATTTACTCTATTCTATTTCTCTGTTCTGTGCAGCGCTATAAGAATAGGGCAAGTTTTGTATTTTGTAAATTTGCAGTAATGTAAATATGTTATTTAATTTAGTAAAAGATGTTTTATTTTGAAAAACACTGTGCATTCCAGTTCCTAAATTAAAGAGGACCTTTCACTAGTATACAAACTAAAAACTAATTCTATCTGTGGGCAGAGCGGCGCCCAGGGGTCCCCCTGCACTTACTAGTATGCCTGGGCACCGCTCCGTCTGTTGTACTGGACTGATTTTTTGTAGGAGGCGTGTCCCTTGCTGCAGTGCTGGCCAATCGCAGCGCACAGCTCATAGCCAGGCTATGAGCTGTGCGCTGCAGCAAGGGACACGCCTCCTACAAAAAATCAGTCCAGTACAACAGACGGAGCGGTGCCCAGGCGAACGGAGCGGTGCCCAGGCGAACGGAGCGGTGCCCAGGCACACTAGTAAGTGCAGGGGGACCCCTGGGCGCCGCTCTGCCCACAGATAGAATTAGTTTTTAGTTTGTATACGAGTGAAAGGTCCTCTTTAAGCACAACTACATTTCAGCATTATCAGTAATTTCTCTGTGCTTTTGCCTTGAAAACCCAAGCAAATAGACCTCTAGCACAATTCCCTATAGAATATTGCATCGCATATCGTGATCGCAATTTTTAGGGCCCTAATCGCGATCGCACAAAATTCCCATATCGTGCAGCCCTAGTTCCTACACCGTCACAGAAGATAATGCACTATAATAATAGATACAAACATGACACATGGACTAAGCCCTCGCTCTAATGATAAAATCTGAGACACTTGGTCAATACATTTTGATCAAAACACATCTGTGCCCACCTATGATGTAGCAGGGGTAACACAAACACCCCAACTCAAATTTCTAAACTCATCGCGTTATCTTGAAACAAAAGCCATTGAAAAGCAATTGCTTAACGCATTTAGTTTAGATAACATGTCTCATAAAGCATTAGTGTTAACCCTGCTACATCCGTACCAAGCGACAAGGTGGTACATACAGCTGTGCCGCTCCTCCTCCCACCGGCTGCTGCTGCTGCACATGGAGGTGACTAGGAGCAACACATTATATGTGCGGGGTCTGCGCTCCTGAACATAAATGCATAACGGCATGGGCAGATTTAGGGTAGGACCCGCCTGAACTGAGACCACCTTGGCGCTGGGTAGGTGGGCACAGATGTGTTTTGATCAAAATGTATTGACCAAGAGTCTCAGATTTTATCATTAGAGTGAGGGCTTAGTCCATGTGTCATGTTTGTATCTATTACTATAGTGCATTATTCTCTCTGACTGTATAAATGTAGCCGCGCACATCCGCATATTTACTATCACATCGTGCTGGATGTTTTATATATTTTTTTCCGAGGTTCCTACACTGCCCTGAATATTGTAGGCTTAGGTAAGTCCAAGAGAGGCAGTTCTGTTAGTGATAGGTACCCATATGCAGAAGCCACCTTGACGCCGGTAGATGGGCCCGACACACGTTTGATCAAAAATGTGCGCAAAGAGCTTCTATTATATATTTTTTTCATTTATAGTAGGTATAATACCACTTTAATTTAGAATGATCCCCATTTCTCAGTTCTGTTTCATGTGAAATGTTGTGCAGCCGTGCTTTTATTAGTTCACGGATTGAATAGGGTCAGACTGTGCAGGGACACCCCCCTAGCTGGTAACACCCCTCTGTACCCTTACAACAGACTGCTAGGAACGTCACAGCACAGAGCCATAGGAACAGAAGCTCCACAATGGGGAATAATGCATAATTCATAACTTCTAGCAGGAATAAGACAGGAATGGCACAACATACAGCCATAAAAATAGCTGAATTATTACATGGGGGATGCATGAAGCTATAACACAGGCAGGTCAGGAGCGGGGACGGGTCCTCTTTGAATGTGTGAGGTGGAGTCTGAATGGAGCGGTGGCCACTCATGCACTTTGCCGCTTCATAATTAGGGATGAGCGAATCAACTTCGGATGAAACATCCGAAGTTGATTCGCATAATACTTTGTTCTAATACTGTACGGAGCAGGAGCTCCGTACAGTACTAGAATGTATTGGCTCCGATGAGCCCAAGTTATTGCTTTGCGAAGTACCAATTGGAACCAAACCCGAGTTCGGGAAATGTTTTTTGTTTTTTTTTTAAAGAGGACCCGTCCCCGCTCCTGACATGTCTGTGTTAATAGCTTCATGCATCCCCCAATATTCTGGAGCAGCTATTCTTATGGCTGTATGTTGTGCCATTTCTGTATTATTCCTGCTAGAAGTTATGAATTATGCATTATTCCCCAATGTGAAGCTTCTATTCATATGGCGCTGTGCTGTGCTGTTCCTAGCAGTCTGTAGTAAGGGTACAGAGGGGTGTAATAAAAGCATGGCTGCCCATTTCACATGCAAACAATCAGAACTGAGAAATGGGGATCATTCTAGATTAAAGTGGTATTATACCTACTATAAATGAAAAAATAGAATCTCTTTGCTCACATTTTTGATCAAACGCGTGTCCGGCCCATCTACCGGCGTCAAGGTGGCTTCCGCAGATGGGTGCCTACCACTTACAGAACTGCCTCTCTTGGACTTACCTAAGCCTACAATGTTCAGGGCGGTGGAGGAACCAGCTACATTTGTACTCCGCTCAGAAGCCCCAGGCAGATGGGCGGTGAGTGCTCCATCTAAAAGAGGCCGCTACCCTCAATATATACAAGAAATTTAGACTAGCACATTCATGGATATGCACCTGTGACCATGAATGTGCTAGTCTAAATTTTCTTGTAGTCTATCCAATCGGTGCCATTGTTAGACTGTGCAGCGACACACACCCGACTGGTAACACCCCTCTGTACCCTTACTGCAGACTGCTAGCAACGGCACAGCGCCATAGGAAATGAACAGGGGTCAGCAACCTCCGGCACTCCTGGTGTTGTGAAACTACATTTCCCATCATGCACACTTGCTTGGCTGTTCTCTAAACTCCCACACAAGTGGAAGGAGCATGCTGGGAGTTGTAGTTTCAGCTGGAGTGCCAAAGGTTGCTGATCCTTGGAATAGAAGCCCCCACAATGGGGAATGCATGTCAGGAGCGGGGACACGCCCTCTTTAAGGGAAACCCCTTCATAATTGTGCCTTCAATTTCAGAAGACGAGTGAGGGTGGGGTGTGAGTGGTGAGACCCCCACAACGGCTGACACCAGAGGATGTGCCTCCTACGGGCCCGTATACCAGGCATGCTCAACCTGCGGCCCTCCAGCTGTTTCAAAACTACAACTCCCAGCATGCCTGAACAGCCTACAGGAGGGCATTGTGGGAGTTGTAGTTTTACAACAGCTGGAGGGCCACAGGTTGAGCATGCCTGCCGTATACCAAAAACACATCCAGAACTTCCCTATGGATTTTAAAGGGGAATCTGCGCGGTAAACTACGCGGCAGGGTTGTTGTTTTTTTTGTACTTAAGATTTAAAAAATAAATGTCCGGACCGTTCGTGACACAGAATCCACACCCAGAATTTCACTGAAAATGGACAAAAATGCCTGAAATATTCAGTGTGAACATAACCATAATATATTCTACACTTAGGCCTCCTGCACACAACCGTAGGTGTCCTGCTGCCGTATTGCGGATCCGCAATACACGGGCACCCATTCACTTCAATGGGTCCGCAAATCCGGAGATGCGGAATGGAAACCTACGGAGTGCTTCCGTGGGGTTTCGTCCCGCAAAGAGATACAACACGTCCTATCTTTTTGCGGAACAGGTGGATCTCGGACTCATTAGGCTATTTTCACACTAGTTTTGGTTTCTGTTTGTGAGATCCGTTCAGGGCTCTCACACGCGGTCCAAAACGGATCAGTTTTGCCCTAATGCATTCTGAATGGAAGAGGATCCGCTCAGAATGCCTCCGTTCCGCTCTGGAGGCCGCCTGCAGCGTTTTGGTGTCCGTCTGACGAAACTGAGCCAAACGGATCCGTCCTGACACACAATGTAACTCAATGGGGACGGATCCGTTTTCTTTGACACAATAGAAGACGGATCCGTCCCCTATTGACTTTCAATGGAGTTCATGATGGATCCGTTTTGGCGATGTTACTGACAATACAAACGGATCCGTATGAATGCGGCTGTATTATCGTAACGGATCCATTTTTGCAGATCCGTCCAAAACGCCAGTGTGAAGTCCTTAAAAATGGGTCGGCGATCCGCTGTGGCTGCCCCAGGGTCGGTGTCCGGAGGCCTTATACCGTATAGGACCCGTATATAACGGAGGCCTCCCTGTCTACATCACGCACTATGATTTTGGAGGGAGGCTTTTTAGGCGCCACATGAAGTCATCAGTGAGGCTGCCATCTCCTCAGAAAGCCGCCCGCCCTCCACCTATTTATACGGCAGGATCACGTGAGCACACCAGCTTCCTCCGGCCAATCAGAGCGCGTCAGTCTCCCGCTGATGACGTCATTAGTCTCGAAGAGGACGTGGTGCAGCCGAAGCCGGAAGGAGTTCAGTTGGGCTCCCGCGGTGCAGGTGAGAAGTGGGGTGAGGTCTGGATAGGTGTGGCCCTCGGGGCCCCTGCAGGGTGCACAGCAGCAGCTTCCTAGTCCGTAATCGCTGTGCCCGGTGTAAGGGACGGTTTCCCGCCATATGGTGTAGTTACCTCAGCGCTCCGCCGCCATGTTCACCACGCCGCAGGCAGAAGGCGCTAAACCGGGGCCCGGAGCGGCTGACTGAGGGCCCCCGGGATCTAGAATGGGGTGTACTACAGTGAGCGGTGTATCTAAGCCTGCAGTGTGCGATACCTTCTACTGAGCTAGTGTATCTAAGCCTGCAGTGTGCGATACCTTCTACTGAACGAGTGTATCTAAGCCTGCAGTGTGCGATACCTTCTACTGAGCCGGTGTATCTAAGCCTGCAGTGTGCGATACCTTCTACTGAGCCGGTGTATCTAAGCCTGCAGTGTGCGATACCTTCTACTGAACCAGTGTATCTAAGCCTGCAGTGTGCGATACCTTCTACTGAACCAGTGTATCTAAGCCTGCAGTGTGCGATACCTTCTACTGAACCAGTGTATCTAAGCCTGCAGTGTGCGATACCTTCTACTGATCCAGTGTATCTAAGCCTGCAGTGTGCGATACCTTCTACTGAACCAGTGTATCTAAGCCTGCAGTGTGCGATACCTTCTACTGAACCAGTGTATCTAAGCCTGCAGTGTGCGATACCTTCTACTGAACCAGTGTATCTAAGCCTGCAGTGTGCGATACCTTCTACTGAGCTAGTGTATCTAAGCCTGCAGTGTGCGATACCTTCTACTGAGCTAGTGTATCTAAGCCTGCAGTGTGCGATACCTTCTACTGAGCCAGTGTATCTAAGCCTGCAGTGTGCGATACCTTCTACTGAACCAGTGTATGTCATGAGTGATACATCTGCTGAGCTGATGTATCCAAGCCTAACACGTGTGATGCTGTGTATCTAATCCTGTCATGTGAAACCCTCTACTGAACTGTATCTAAGCCCTATAATGTGTGGTGTCGTCTGCTGAGCTGAGTATCTAAGCCCTATAATGTGTGGTGTCATCTGCTGAGCCCCATTTGCAGAGCGGTTTCTGTAATTTTTTAAAAATTTCGGTAAGAGCTGGTAAAGGTGTATAGTAAGTATCAGCCGGTCCCTGCCACGGTGACGTGCGCCTCCCTGGAGTATAACCCCCTTCAGGAGGGGGGCTGGCGAATCGGCGATGACCGCGGGGTTCTCACTATAACAACTCCTTCACACGACTGTAAGGGTCCGTCCACGTATTATGGACCGCGATATACGGGCACTGGCCATGTGCACTCCGTGCTTTGCTCCCATTGACTTGAATGGGGCAGAGATCTGTAAGATGGGACACGTTATCTCTGCGGTGCGGAGGCACGGATGGGAAGCGCTTCCTTAGGCAATCGGCTCCGCACCGCAAATGATAAGACATGTTCTACCTATGGCCGTGTGTTGCAGATCGCAGACCTATGTCCAAGTCAGAGTCCACATCCTGAAGCGGCGCGCACACGGCTGGTGCTTGTGTATTGCGGTCAGTAGTGGTAGAGGCAATGGCTCCCGGTTTCCATTGTGAAGTCTCCTTAAATAATTAAACAAAGTTAATAAAGTTTAATTTCTTTATTATAAAAATGTATTTTATTTTGTAAGTGGTAAAAAACCAGCACAGGTTTAGAGGCGCTCTCCCCTCTGCTGACTGATCAGTTGTAGTAACTATCAGTGAATTGCCAGAAGGGTACACATGGGAGGTACTAGTCAGACACACCCTCTACTGGTAACACCCAGCAGTACCTTTAATGTAAACTTCTAGCAGGAATAAGACAGGACTGGCACCACATGCATTGATAAGAGTAGATGCTGTAGAATTACTATTACGTGGGGAATACAAGCAGTAACCATAACTGACATGTTGGGGGAGGGGGAGCTCCTCTTTGAGATGTCAATTTAAACCATGTGGTAAACACAAAAAAAACAATCTAAAGCTGCAGCGGAGTACCTCCCGTATACCCCGACGTGATACCAGTGAAATCTGCAGCCTCCCACAAAAAACTGCCCCAAAAAAACCAATGTACTGGTAACGCGGCCGGCGTCTTCTGTGGGAGGGGGGGGGGGGGGGTCGTGTGGCTGCATCACGTACCGTGGCGCGGGTCCACCGTCGTTTTGCTGGATGTTAGAATCGTCTGCTTCTTAACAGAGCGTAAAGGAAACCTGTCACCATGATTGTGGACTATTTACAGTAATGCATGAGTAGTCCTGCACATTAGGCCTCGTGCACACAACCATTCTGTGCATTGGGGACCGCAATTTGCGGTCCCCCAATGCACGGGCAACATCTGTGCGGCGGCCGGGACAGATCGAGACCCATTCAACTTGAATGGGTGCGTCCGCAAAAAATAGAACATATATTTTTTTGCGGTGCGGAGGCAGAAGCGCTCCGTAGTGGTTCCGTGGGGTTCCGTGCCTACGTTCCGCACCGCAGGTTCAAGTGAATGGGTTCGCATCCGTGATGCAGGGAGCACAATGCCGGTGCCCACATATTGCGGACTGGGCAATGGCCGTGTGTATGAGGCCTAAGGAGTCCAGATCTAAAACTTTTAAAATTTTCCTACTGCCCCCCCATTCCCCCTGTTGTCAGCACTCAGATCTGCTCCAGAATACACTGTCAGGACTGCGGTACTTGCATAATGGGGAGGACTTGTGCCCAGCTTTACACCCTGATAGCAGGGAAATCAGAAGTAGCCGCCTGGACTCCTTATCTGTACTACAGCTCGTGTATAATAGTCCAAAATTGTGGAGACAGATTCCCTTTAAAGGGTCTGTCCTCGGTATAGGCCATCACTATCTGCTCGTCAGGACCCGGACGCTCCGCACCTCTGCTGATCAGCTGTTCTGCGGTGGCTCTGGGGCTACAGCTCCCTCCATTGTGAAGTGGACAGAACTGGTTACTGCAGTTCTGTGTCACAGTGACCGGCTCCATCCACTGCAGAACAGCTGATCGGCAGGGGTGCGGGGCTTCGGCCATCACAGGTAAAGGCTATGCACACATTTGCAGTGTTTTTGATTTTTCTATTATGTGATAGAAAATTTTCTGTAGTTAAAATTCTTAAAGGGTATTCTCCAGGCTTTTAATATTGATGACCTATCCTCAGAATAGGTCATCAACATCAGATCAGTGGGGGTCCGACACCCAGCACCCCCTCCGATCAGCTTGCTGCTGCTTTGACATGGCAGTATCAAGAGAGGGGATGTGCACACTGCGCACCGCCTCCTCATACAGGCGTCTGGCCCCCACAGATCTGATATTGATGACCTATTCTGAGGATAGGTCATCGATGGTAAAAGCCTGATGAACATTGAGATTTCAGGTGGATACTTGTGTATTAGATCTGTCTCCTAATATATGCACTAACATTGATGCAGAAGCATCCAAAGCATTGAAAAAAAGGAATGGCGGTGCCTCCTGCCCGAGCATTTGCACCCATGTCCGGCCAGTGGCGCATCGCCGAGTGTATACTCCGTTTTGATTTTGTGGAAATCTTCTCTAAAACGTAATCGGGGTCATGTAGACTTCTGAGCCGGGCTTTTATGGATCTCTGTGATTTTTTCCTGGTACTGATGAGATATTTTTCACGCAGATATATAAGATCTCATCCAAGGAGAAAAAGACGAGGACAACGCCTTGGACGATTGTGGTGAGGATCCACGTGCTATCAAATGGCGGGATTGAATGTTCGAGATCCTGCCGTGGATCGATCTTTACGGTCGGTTTTCGTCGGGAACATCCCATATGAGGCCACCGAGGAACAGCTGAAGGATATTTTTTCTGAAGTGGGACCAGTTGTCAGCTTTAGACTGGTGTATGACAGGGAAACTGGTAAACCAAAAGGTTATGGCTTCTGTGAGTATCAGGACCAGGAAACCGCGCTCAGTGCCATGCGCAACCTGAACGGAAGAGAGTTCAGTGGCAGAGCTCTGCGGGTCGATAACGCAGCCAGTGAGAAGAACAAAGAGGAGCTGAAGAGTCTTGGAACAGGGGGACCTATAATCGAGTCTCCATATGGGGATCCAATGCCTCCAGAGGATGCTCCGGAGTCTATAAGTCGAGCTGTTGCTAGTCTACCCCCTGAACAGATGTTTGAACTTATGAAACAGATGAAGCTGTGTGTGCAGAACAGTCCCCAAGAAGCCCGAAATATGCTCTTACAGAACCCACAGCTGGCCTACGCCCTCCTTCAGGCTCAGGTGGTCATGAGGATTGTGGACCCTGAAATCGCCATGAAAATCCTTCATCGTCCAAACATGGCTCCACCCATGTTAACAGGAAACCCACAGAACATTCAAGGTCCAAATGTTCCACTTGGTCAAGCTAATGCTCCTGGTGGGCCGCCTGCACCTGTGGGAGGTATGCATGTGAATGGTGCTCCACCAATGATGCAGTCGCTACCCATGCAGAGTGGAGGTCCAGGTCCTATAAACCCTGGACAAGGACAAATTCTTCAGGGCGTTAATATTCCGGATCCTCGAGCTCCTCTACAGCGTGGTCCTCCAGCAAATAGCGCCCCACCACGTGGGCTTCTTGGAGATGGCCCTAATGACCCACGAGGAGGAACACTGCTTAGCGTAACCATCGATGAGCAGCCTAACCGTGGCTATTTGCCACCACCTTTACAAGGTGGTGTACCTTTGCACCATGATAATAGAGGTCCTGCAACCCTTGAAATTAGAGGGGGCCCCATGGGAGAACCACCTCGTGTCATGATTGGAGATTCAAGAGGAGCGCCCATGTTGGATCCACGTGTTCCTGCTTTGGATTCAAGAGCCCCTAGAGACTCAAGAGCAATGGAACCTCGACCCATGGATGTAAGGGGCTCTGTTCCCGCTCCCACATCCAGAGGTCCCATGCCTGGCATGCAGGTGTCAGGATCTGTGGGTCCTCAGCCCCCGAGACCAGTTGCTAATGTTCAAGCATCTTCAGGACAAGGTGGCTTTAGTCCTGGACAGAACCAGATCACCCCACAGGACCATGAGAAGGCTGCTCTGATAATGCAGGTTCTGCAGTTAACCTCAGACCAGATCGCCATGTTGCCACCTGAGCAAAGACAGAGCATCCTCATCTTAAAGGAGCAGATTCAGAAGTCCACAGGCGCCCCATGAGCGTGTCATTACTGTCATGTGGAAACTAAAGCAGTCTCTTTCAGAATTTTTTTGCCCTGCTAGTTTTTGTGTGATTTAGTGTCTGTTAATAATAAACGGTATTACATTGAATATTTCCGCACAGATCGGGTGTAGGCCTCAAGGCCAAACTGAGAAAATAATGATCCTTCTTCCCGGTATCTGCAGATGATACCTGCTGGTTCACCATGTCCTCTGTTCTGTAAAATAAAGTATTACCACTGATTGTAAGACTCCATCCCACTGTCAGACATCCACGAGTCGGTAGCAGATGTGAAGTAGATTTAGGAAAGTGTCCCCCTAAGAAATCAAGTAAACCGTTCCCATTTCTCTAGACTCCTGTGGAGTAAGTGTCCATTCACACGTCCGTAAGTGTTTTGCGGATCCGCAAAACACTGACACCTGCAATGTGCGATCCGCACATCAGAGACTATAATAGAAAATGCCTTTTCTGGTCCGTAATTGCGGACAAGAATAGGACATGTTCTATTTATTGCGGATCCCGAAAAAACTGATGCAGATCCTGACAATGTTCCAGCCCCATTGAAAGTGAATGGGTCTGCAAATTGCGCAATGTATGTGGACCCAAATTACGGACGTGTGAATGGACCCTTAGTGAGGGTTTTCTGCATTCACCTGCCAGTTCCTGCTCATTGAGGTAGGGAGGCGAGTACCAAGCTGGAGGCACACACTTGTAATCACACAGAGCAGCGTGGATCTGTATGATGCTATGAATTTGGGTCAGTAACCCAGCGGCTGGCCCAGGACACGCATGCAGCAAAGTCCGGCCTTACATTTGTATCTCCTAGAGATGCATCCTCTGCCTTGTTTACATCTGCCGTCTGAATGATCTATGGACCACACACTTGCCCATTGCTTTTAATGTGTAGTAATTTTTTTACTGGCGGTGGGTCACTTGACGAAAAATTTAAAAAAAATCAGACGTGCACTACTGTGGTCTATGATGTGGACCAAATACAAAGTTTATGGGTCCATGAAAAATCACTGACAGAACACGGATGATGTCTGGTCTGTTTTTCACTGATGGGGGGGGGGGGGGGGGTTTCCTCTGGAAATTTAGTTTTCAGCTGAGCAGTGTCTATGGAATACGGATAACACACGGAGGGCAAAAAAAGCAGGGCGGGAGTGTGGATGGGCCTCGGCTCATTAGTATTTCTACAGACTGCCTGCCAGTCCGGTGTAGTTCTGTGATTACAGTATATACTGACATGTCACCCCTAGGGTGACATTTCATGACATGTCCGCACAGTGTACTGGAGGTCCGCCAGGTGAGGGGAGGCCATGAATTGTGCCGTATGGCCCAAACTGATAGCATCTTGTCCACAGAACAGCGATACCGGGCAGGTACCGACAGCTTTCTTATACAGGAGGCTCAGTCTGTAAGTTTAAATAAAATAGGGGGGGGGGGGTTACCACTTTTAATCAGAATCCTCCCAGTCATTTTTTTTTTCTCTTCTCTCTTTTTTTATTTATTTTTCCCTCTGTCATTACCCCGGCTCTGCCGTGTGGACCTGGAGGTCGCCAGGCTTGGGGAAACTTGACCTCAGTGAGGATCCATTTGTAGTGGAACTGGCGTGCAGAAGACATTAATGTGGAGGACATTGTGCATCTGGGGCACAAAACACAAGAAACAGCGATAAATCTGTTCAGGGACATTTTTAGAGCTTTAACTCCATCTTGCCCATTGTTATCCAGGTTGAGGTCTGAGGCATTTACCGCTGTATGCAGTTGTGCGGCCAGAGCCGCTCCTGTGGACCTCATCGTGCAGTACGGATGCAAACGATGCCAATTATAAAAAAAACAACCATTCCCCCCCCCCCCCCCTCCAGTTCCATTGGTGGCTGCACATCCCTGTTTAGCCCTCGTTCACACATCAGTATTTGACAGCTAAAACCAGGATTAGACCATAAACAGAGTAATAGGAAGATTTGTGCTTCGTTGTTTTAGACCCACTCCTGGTTTTGGCTTATAAATCCTGATGTAAAATGCTATGTGAATGAGACCCTACACAACATGTTTTCTGCACGCATAAAAGGTACAGGCGAGGGTTTTCTCGTTTGTTGGCCGATTGCCCCTATGTGCAGTCGTATGACTGATCGTTGGTGTGTGTAAATTGACCTATACAAAAAAAAAAGCCGGAATAAAATATACAAACCCGGAACGAAAGGCTCAATAAATTCCAGCTGAAAAAATGCTTGGCGCACTCCAAGGGAGGTCTGAAGGGTCAGTGCACACCAGCAGTTTCCGAGTTAGTTTATTACTAGTGATCAAATACTTATCACCTCTCCTGTGGTGAAGAACATTTATATTACGGCTATGGACACCTTTCACGTGGAAAAATGATTTTTCCATATGTTACTATCAGTAAAGAGAAAAACACAGAGGCCGTGTTCACATCACCGTTTAGTTTTCCATTCTTCTGATCCGTGAGAAGAACATAAAAAAAGCAACAAAAACGGATCCTGTATTTTAAGCTTCCGTTATGCACAGTTCTACACATTTTGCATCCGCTTTAGCCATTTCCATCTGAGATCCATATTTTAGATGGAAAAAAAAGTCCTACACAAAGTATTTTTTTCCAAAATAACAGATCTCCGATGTAAATGGTTAAAACATAAGCCTAATGTGTGTAACTGTGCATAACGGAAGCTTAAAATGCAGGATCCGTGTTATTGTTTATTTTTCTGTACTTCTGATGAGTCATGTAAACCCGGCCTAAGTTTAATTCTGCAACCTTTATCCCTTTGCTCATTTTCATGTCCCTTCACAATTTACAACCTGCTCCTAGTTTAAAAATGTTCTCGTGTCATATCCCTTCCTGTCACACATGCTGGATGTGAGTTGTGTGTGTCCAAGATGCTGCTGCCCTCACTAGCTCTCGTGTATCAGCACAGCTTCTTTCCAGGGATCTCCTTACTCCTGTACATACTTGCTGAGTGTTTAATTCTCCCTCCTCTTGCACAGTTGGCTGTGGGTGCTGTATTCTCTCTGCACGATACACAACGTGATTCACCACCTCTCCCCTGCAGGATGTATTGTTTGTGTGCTTTCTTCTACAGTATGATACAGTACAACCTACGCAGTACTCATTCCCTGAAAACTTTGATGCTTTCCTCTGCTTTCTGATCTGCCGTGTACAACCTCCCCCCGCTCCCTGCTGCTTTCTGATCGGCCGTGTACAACCTCCTCCCGCTCCCTGCTGCTTTCTGATCGGCCGTGTACAACCTCCTCCCGCTCCCTGCTGCTTTCTGATCGGCCGTGTACAACCTCCTCCCGCTCCCTGCTGCTTTCTGATCTGCCGTGTACAACCTCCTCCCGCTCCCTGCTGCTATCTGATCGGCCGTGTACAACCTCCTCCCGCTCCCTGCTGCTTTCTGATCGGCCGTGTACAACCTCCTCCCCCTCCCTGCTGCTTTCTGATCGGCCGCGTACAACCTCCTCCCCCTCCCTGCTGCTTTTTGATCGGCCGCGTACAACCTCCTCCCCCTCCCTGCTGCTTTCTGATCGGCCGCGTACAACCTCCTCCCTTACTCCCTGCTGCTTTCTGATCGGCTGTGTACAACCTCCTCCCGCTCCCTGCTGCTTTCTGATCGGCCGTGTACAACCTCCTCCCCCTCTCTGCTGCTTTCTGATAGGCCTTGTACAACCTCCTCCCGCTCCCTGCTGCTTTCTGATCGGCCGTGTACAACCTCCTCCCGCTCCCTGCTGCTTTCTGATGGGCCGTGTACAACCTCCTCCCGCTCCCTGCTGCTTTCTGATCGGCCGTGTACAACCTCCTCCCCCTCCCTGCTGCTTTCTGATCGGCCGTGTACAACCTCCTCCCGCTCCCTGCTGCTTTCTGATGGGCCGTGTACAACCTCCTCCCGCTCCCTGCTGCTTTCTGATCGGCCGTGTACAACCTCCTCCCCCTCCCTGCTGCTTTCTGATCGGCCGTGTACGACCTCCTCCCGCTCCCTGCTGCTTTCTGATCGGCCGTGTACGACCTCCTCCCGCTCCCTGCTGCTTTCTGATCGGCTGTGTACAACCTCCTCCCGCTCCCTGCTGCTTTCTGATCGGCCGTGTACAACCTCCCCCCGCTCCCTGCTGCTTTCTGATGTACAACCTCCTCCCGCTCCCTGCTGCTTTCTGATCGGCCGTGTACGACCTCCTCCCGCTCCCTGCTGCTTTCTGATCGGCTGTGTACAACCTCCTCCCCCTCCCTGCTGCTTTCTGATCGGCCGTGTACAACCTCCTCCCCCTCCCTGCTGCTTTCTGATCGGCCGTGTGCAACCTCCTCCCTTACTCCCTGTCGCATTTTCTAACACTGCAAGAAGGAAGATGGAAAACAGAGAGCGGACACAGCCAGGAGTAGTGTGCTGTCTGATCTGTCACATGAAGCAACACAGCCAGCTATGTGAAGGAATTACACACAGTCTACAGCAACAGCATGGTAGGACATATTTAATGAAGACTAGAAAGTTGTTTTAAATTTTGTATTTAGAAAGTGAATGAGCATTAACAAAATATCAGTGCAAATGTGTCCATAGCTTGTAAGCTTCAGAGCCCGCTGTGTAAAACCTTCTGTACGTGCTGTACAGTAAAGGGTCAGATCATGTATAAAAGTTGGAAGAACTGAGCTCGCTCAAGGATTTCTTTTACTTGACCACATCAGGCACCGCGGAGCAGCAGCCGTGATACAAACACCAGTTTTCAAATTGATTTTCAATGACCGCGCAGTTTTGCCGGCTAAAACTGCTGTTTACGTAAGTGCCATTTAGACGAGAAAGGAGAGCAGCACATGTGCATCCACCTGTCCGTTCACAGGTGTGAGACGGGGCCCAGCATCAGACGGAGGTGCATACGGCCCTTTAAGAGTCCGTTCAATAATGGCTGCACAGTTTTGCAGGTAAACAGCAGCTTTACCCATTAACAATCAAATTGAAGACCGCACAGAGCAGGATTTCGGCATGGTTTTCAGCTGCACCTCGGACACCCAGAAATTGCTCGGTGGGGACTTAAAAATCAAAAATTTGTGAACCCACACTGATGAGTGGAAGAGATTAACCCCTTAACGACCACCCACCGTCTCTTAAAGATGGGCATTGCAGGTCTCCGGTCTGCAGCAACGTCCTTGGTGTTACTGCCGATGGGGGGGGGGGGGGTTTAAATGGCTGCCGGAGCGCTCCAATGCTAAAGACTTGCTGTTCCTAGAGCTGACTCCTGCTTAATGGGGTTGTCCCACGGAAAATATTCTACAGTTTTCAAACCAAGCACCTGGATCTAAAGACTTTTGCATGTCATCAAAAAAATTTCATAGCCATTGAATTATTCATTAAAATGTATCTGTGTAGCGCCACCTGCTGTTTGTTTTATTTTTATTTCTTTGTCCATCTCACTGAGAAGGCCGCACATGCTCAGTTTCATCCTTCAGCTGCCTCCTGAGTTGTGATAGGGAGAGAGCTCCAGCAGAAAGGACACTCCCCTGAGCTGCCCCAGAAAGGACACTCCCCCTGAGCTGCCCCAGAAAGGACACTCCCCTTGAACTGTGATAGGGAGAGCATGGACATGCCCCCTCAGCTGCAGCAGAAAGGACACTCCCCTTGAGCTGTCAGCTTGATATAAATCTGGCAGATCAATGAATGGAGAGATCTCTGGACCCATGTGAGGTGCAGAGCTGGTTCTAGCTTTGTTAGAAAGAGATCGTCATGTTCTGTATGATGTCTGATTTAAATTTTTTAAAATTAGTCATGGGATAACCCCTTTAAAATCCAGGTTCTGACGAAGCTCCGACGCCTGCTGTTAACCCTTTGATCATGCCACGATCCATACCATGGAAGCAATTCTATGAAGGACCCCAGGGCTGTCTGCGCTGTAAGCCTGCGGTTAGGGCGGACTAGTCTCCCTCACAGCAGCCGTTAGCACATGAGTAGGCTAATACGTTATAAATGTGAAATAAAGTAAAAATAAAAGAATAATAAAAAAAATTACTATTTACTGTAAAATATATTCTATTTGCACACATAGAATTTAATTATCAGGTTATTTAGTGTAAAACATGAATGACGTAAAAAATAAAAATACCATAAATAGCTTTTTTCTATATTTCCAAAGCAAAAAAAATATTAAAATTACACCGTAATTCATAAGTATCTGCAAACCATGGCACAAAATACAATTTCTTCCATATAAAGCCTCATTCACACGTCAGTCCCCATTCATTTTGATGTGTGCAGGCTCTATGTTGTCGGTGTTCACGTCCATTATAGTCTATGGGTCCGTGTTGCGTCCGTGTTTCGCTGATGATTAAGAAGCGATGCTTTTAAAACTATTTTTCAGCTGTTCAGTGTCAGTAAAACACGGATGCATCACTGACCACTTGCTCACGGATTTGAGCACGGACGTGTGAATGAGGCTTAACACAAAGACTGACAGTCAAAAACGTTACGGCTGCTGTAATGCAGAGAGGCAAAATTAAAACCGGTTTCTGCTGATTAAGGGGTTAATAACAAGGTCACTTCAGCATCTTCTAACGATTCCTCACACGCCCGGCGCTCACTTCTCATTATGACCCTTATGAGCAGCCTCTTGCGTGTTGATTTCTATTGATTGCTCGTTTAGTTTCTGCACTTGTTCCTAGAGTCAAACCAATTGTCTTTCTGCGCAGGGACCCATGGAGCAAAGGCTGGCGGAATTCAGAGCGAGAAAAGCCGAAATTCGTCTGCCGCCTGGGCCAAGCGGCGGTGGGGAGGGGAGCAGAGGCGCAGAGCAGAAAGGAAGGACGTTTATACAGGCGGCAAAAGAAAAAATATTCAGGGTCTGCAGCAAGTGGAAAACCATGGAGCCTGCAGAGACCGAGGTGAGACCGGAGCCGCAGCGCCAAAGAGCATGTCTCCCAAAATGGAGACCGTTAAAAGAACACGGGCAGAACTGACGCGTTGTGGCTGGGGCAGGAAAATGACATAACGCATCAGATCGTTCCTTTTAACCCCTTCGACCTCTGATGTGTACGTATGTCCAAGGATTGTCACGAGCTTAGCCTGCACCATATGCCGCGGCTGCTGGCGGTGTAATACAGCTGACACCCAGTCATTTAACCCCTCAGATGCCGCGGTTAATAATGGCATCAGTATGTGATGGGTTACACAGATGGTGGGGGGTCCCTGCCCCCCGTGGCAAAGTATCCAATAGGATACTAAGGCAGTTTGTAGCATGGAGCACTACAGTTGTCACTTCGAAGGCCTTTATAGTGAAGCTCAGCCTCCCAGGCACTTGAGAGAGCAGAATCTGGCAGAATAAAGTTTCATAATCACTCTACTTCTGATTATGAAAGCTACCTAGTGCTGTCAGTAGTGTTAGGTGAAGCAAGCTTCAGAAGTTACATCCGAGGTCAAAACTTGGGACTAATACTGTACCGAGATCTGGCTTCTGTTCTTACTAGAACCTCGGAACCAAAGCAGAGTTTGGTTTTAAGTTTTAAAGTGGTTTTCCACTTTAAAAGTCAACTACCGAAGTTATTCAGTGAAGTCATGCGCGACTTCGTGAATAACTAACTTGGGATCATTGGAGCCCGTCCATTCTAATACTGTACGGAGACGGATCTCTCTACAGTATTATTCTGAAGTTTTGAATATTATTCTGAAGCTCGCTTCGCTCAACACTAGCTGTCAGCAGTTTAGCATGGTCAAAACTGCTGACAGACTGCCTTTAAGGTGAAAAAAAAAGTTAAAAAAAGAAAAAGTATAAATGTATTGCTATACAAGTTATCGTGTCATTTATACCATACGGTGAATGCCATAAAAAAAGGAATTCCGGAATTGCTGTTTTTCTTCATCCCCAAAATAGTACAAATGAAAACTACAATTTAGCCTTTAAAAAAACATTCACACGGCTCTATGAAAAAATAAAAAAGTTCTGGGTCTTAGAATATGGCGGTAAGGGATTATATTGCACCAACGTAGTAAAACATAACAGAACTACATCAATTGTGTATTGTCATAATCACAGGGACCCACAGAGGGAAGATATCATGTCAATTATCCTACACAGTGAATGCTGTAAAATATTTAAAAATAGAATAAAAAGTTGTATGTGTAAAAAAAAAAACTTGTCCCACAAAAAACAAGCCATGAAAAAAAAAAATATATGGCTATTGGAATATGACAGTAAAAAGATCCCTGCGATCTGAAGACCAAAATAGGCTATGTCCTTAAGGGGTTAATATATAGTTTACTGCTAGAAGAGGTCTTCTATGAGCCGTGCAGTACCTGGCGGCCGCTCCGTTTTGTGTGGACGCACAGTAGCTGGCGATTTTTAGATTTTGGTTATTTTTTTTTTTTTTTGCAGGTTTTGTGGAGGATGCCAGTGACCCCAGAAGACGCAGCACAGTCCGAGGCCGAGCCTGCCTCCCCCTCCATGTGGAAAACCATCCTTCTATTGAAGTTCATCCTGTGGCTCTTACTGCTCGGACTGTTTGTGGAGCTTGAGTTCGGCCTGGCCTATTTCGTCCTTTCCATGTTCTATTGGATATATGAAGGAACTCGCAGGCCTGGCCTAAAAAAGAAAGGGGAGAGGAGCGCTTACTCCGTCTTCAACCCCGGATGTGAGGCCATTCAGGGAACGTTAACTGCAGAGCAGTTTGAGAGAGAGCTTCACTACAGTACCCTGGCCGGCACCTAGGACGAGCAGGCAGCGGTCAGCGTATGTTATATAGGCCGGCCAGTCCCATCCTGCACTGGGGCATTGTAAAGTTTTCACATCTGAGACAATTGGGCCATATAGCTGGGATAATAGGTGCGGGTCCCGAGAACTGAGCGGTGAAGGTGGTGGCTGGAGAACTCCGGGTTTTCTGGGGTTCGGCCACCACCAAGCTCTCTCTTCGTAGTAGTGAATGGGAGCACACCGCACTTGTGTGGCCACCACTCCCATTCATTTCTATGGGTCCGCCAAAAAAACTGAAGTTACTCCGGGTGCATTCAGTTTCCACATGTCCGTTCTGCAAAAAAATAGAACATGTCCTATAATTGTCTGCATTAGAGCTCTTTCACACTTGCGTTCTCCGGATCCGGCGTGTACTCCACTTGCCGGAATTACACGCCGGATCCGGAAAAATGCAAGTGAACTGAAAGCATTTGAAGACGGATCAGTCTTCAAAATGCGTTCAGTGTTACTATGGCAGCCGGACGCTATTAAAGTCCTGGTTGCCATAGTAGTAGTGGGGAGCGGGGGAGCGGTATACTTACAGTCCGCGCGGCTCTCGGTGCGCTCCAGAATGACGTCAGAGCGCCCCATGCGCATGGATGACGTGTCCATGCGATCACGTCATCCATGCGCCTGGGGCGCCCTGACGTCACTCTGGAGCGCCCCGGGAGCCGCACGGACGGTAAGTATGCTGCTCCCCCGCTCCCCACTACACTTTACCATGGCTGCCAGGACTTTAGCGTCCCGGCAGCCATGGTAACCACTCTAAAAAAGCTAAACGTTGTATCCGGCAATGCGCCGAAACAACGTTTAGCTTAAGGCCGGATCCGGCCTTTCAATGGGCATTAATTCCGGATCCGGCCTTGCGGCAAGTGTTCAGGATTTTTAGCCGGAGCAAAAAGCGCAGCATGCTGCAGTATTTTCTCCGGCCAAAAAACTTTCCGGTCCGGAACTGAAGACTTCCTGATGCATCCTGAACGGATTTCTCTCCATTCAGAATGCATTAGGATAAAACTGATCAGGATTCTTCCGGCATAGAGCCCCGACGACGGAACTCTGTGCCGGAACAAAAGAACGCAGGTGTGAAAGAGCCCTTATGGACAAGGATAGGACTGTTCTATTAGGGGCCATCTGTTCCGTTCCGCAAATAACGGATTGCACAAGGATGTCATACATACAGTCGTGTGCATGAGCCCTAAGTGTGATTTTTCTCCCTCCTTATCATCCTGTGAGCTCCGGAGCTGAGAACAAACAGCGAGGAAAGTAAGGGAAAGGACGTCACAGCAGTACAGCGCTGGTAGAAGGGAGACGCCCCCCTGCTTCTGAGTGAAATGCATCTAGCTGTGCTGCTGAAACATGAATAATATGGCTGAAAAAACATTAGGGAAACCTGAACATAACTGTTCCTTCACAGTTATGATTGTACAAAGAAGCACAGCCGTTATGAATTATTATTTTTTTTTTTTTTTTTAAACTCAGGTACGGTTTAAAGTCAAATCCTGGCCTACACCTTTTAAGGGATCTTTAATAAATGGAATAACTCCCCCTACGGTTATGTTCACGTGTGGTGAATACACAGAGAATTTTCCTTCACAGAATTGTAGCTGTAACATAGGCAGCATACTACAGTGCCAGCATAGTGGATGAGGTTGCAGCAGCAGAACCTGACTTGTGGTGCAGATTTTAAATCTCAAGAAAGTCAATTTATGCTGCAAATTTCGCCCTTTTCAGTGCATAGGGTGAAAACCGTGGAAATTTTTTATGCAGAAGCATCACAGGTTATGGTGTGGAATCCCGGTGAAAAATTCGCCCCATGTGTCTGTGACCTAATAAATAGAAAGTGGTGAACTGTCATACAAATCTCCTCTGTTCTTCTGCCGCAGCCTCAATGGGTCTGTGTCCTGTGGTGTTAAGAGCACATATACAGTATATATCATACGTGACCACGGGGGCTATTTACCGCAAGCTGTGAAAGCATGTGATTGTCGAAAAACCCCTTTTAAGAGCTCATGCATGCGGTCCGACCGTAGGGCCGCCGCATGCGGACGCGGACCCATTCACTTGAATGCATGCACTACTTTTTTGCGATGCAGAGACACAGACAGAAGCCCCACGAAAGCTCTCCGTAGTGCTTCTGTGCCTCCGTTACGCACCGCACCTTCCAGATTGCGGACCCATTCAAGTGAGCTGGGGCCCGTATATTGTGGACCCACTGTTTGCGGGCCACAATACCGTCCCGGCGGGCACATGGTCGTGAGCATGAGCCCTAAAGGAATATCCTAATTTCATCAAGACTAGCGGAAGGAGCCGGCTTCTCTCAGGTATATTTAATCTATTTAATTTAATGTTTGTGTGTCGTTAAAAGATATATACACTATCCACTATAACAGGGACATCTACAGCACCCTGCCCCCAAACAGTGACCTCCATAGCCCCCCACCCCTTAACACTGACTCCCTCACAGTGCCCGTCCCTTAAAATTGGACCTCTATAGCAGCCCACCCCCTTAACTTTGACCTTTACAGCAGCCTTCCCCTTTAACAGTGAGTTTCACAGCATACCACCCCCTTGACAGTGACATCCACAGGGGCCCGTCCCCTTAACAGTGGCCTTTACAGCAATCTGCCTCTTAACACTGACCTCTATAGCGGACCATCCTCTTAAGGCCTCATGCACACGACAGTATTTTTTCACGGTCCGCAAAAACGGGGTCCGTAGGTCCGTGATCCGTGACCGTTTTTTTGTCCGTGGGTCTTCCTTGATTTTAGGATCCACGGACATGAAAAAAAAGTCGTTTTGGTGTCCGCCTGGCCGTGCGGAGCCAAACGGATCCGTCCTGAATTACAGTGCAAGTCAATGGGGACGGATCCGTTTGATGTTGACACAATAAGGTGCAATTGTAAACTTATCCGTCCCCATTGACTTTTATTGTAAAGTCAGGAGTCCCTTTTTACCATCGGATTGGAGTTTTCTCCAATCCGATGGTATATTTTAACTTGAAGCGTCCCCATCACCATGGGAACGCCTCTAAGTTAGAATATACTGTCGGATATGAGTTAGATCGTGAAACTCAGATCCGACAGTATATTCTAACACAGAGGCGTTCCCAAGGTGATGGGGACGCTTCAGGTTAGAATATACTAAAAAACTGTGTACATGACTGCAGACCCCCCCCCCCCCCCTGTTTTAAACTCATTGGTGGCCAGTGCGGCCGGCCCCCCCCCCCCCTCCCTCCCCTGTAGTTAACTCGTTGGTGGCCAGTGGGCCCTCTCCCCTCCCTCCCCCTCCTAATTAAAATCTCCCCCCTATCATTGGTGGCAGTGGGGAGTACCGATCGGAGTCCCAGTTTAATCACTGGGGCTCCGATCGGTAACCATGGCAACTGGGACGCTACTGCAGTCCCGGTTGCCATGGTTACTTAGCAATTTGTAGAAGCATCATACTTACCTGCGAGCAGCGATGTCTGTGTTCGGCCGGGAGCTTCTACTGGTAAGTGACAGATCATTAGGCAATGCGCCGCACAGACCTGTCACTTACCAGTAGGAGGAGCTCCCGGCCGGACACAGACATCGCAGGTAAGTATAATGCTTCTACAAATTGCTAAGTAACCATGGCAACCGGGACTGCAGTAGCATCCCGGTTGCCATGGTTACCGATCGGAGCCCCAGCGATTAAACTGGGACTCCGATCGGTATTCTCCACTGCCACCAATGATAGGGGGGGAGATTTTAATTAGGAGGGGGAGGGAGGGGGGGCCCACTGGCCACCAACGAGTTAACTACAGGGGAGGGGGGGGGCCCACTGGCCACCAATGAGTTAACTATAAGGGAGGGGGGGCCCACTGGACACCAATGAGTTAACTATAAGGGAGGGGGGGCCCACTGGACACCAATGAGTTAACTATAAGGGAGGGGGGGGGCCCACTGGCTACCAATGAGTTAACTACAGGGGAGGGGGGGGGGGGGGGGGGTCTGCCAGGCAGCAGTGGGCAGTCATGTACACAGTTCTTTTACTATATTCTAACTAGAAGCGTCCCATCACTATGGGAACGCCTCTGTGTTAGAATATACTGCTGAATCTGAGTTTTCACGAAGTGAAAACTCAGCCCTGAAAAAGCTTTTATGCAGACGGATCTTCGGATCCGTCTGTATGAAAGTAACCTACGGCCACGGGACACGGATGCCAATCTTGTGTGCATCCGTGTTCTTTCACGGACCCATTGACTTGAATGGGTCCGTGAACCGTTGTCCGTCAAAAAAATAGGACAGGTCATATTTTTTTGACGGACAGGATACACGGATCACGGTCTCGGCTGCAAAACGGTGCATTTTCTGATTTTTCCACGGACCCATTGAAAGTCGATGGGTCCGCGAAAAAAATGGAAAACGGCACAACGGCCGCGGATGCACACAACGGTCGTGTGCATGAGGCCTAACTGTGACCTCCACAGCAGCCTGCCCCTAGGGTGGCCAGAGGTCCGGTTTTAGGCCGGACAGTCCGGCTTTCAGACTCCCTGTCCTCCGTCTGGCACAGGTCCTGGACAGACACAAGGATGTCCTTTTGAACAGCTGACTCTCATGTAGCAGCACTGTGCTGTCTGAACTGCAAGAAGAAAGTCACCATTACACCCATCCCTGCATCTGACAGAGGAGAAAGAGGGGGCATGGCCTAACAGGATCGGGGGGGTGTCCTTTTGAACAGCTCATTCTAAGATAGCAGCACTGTACTGTCCGAGTGTGAGCTGCAGGGAGAAAGTCACCCTCCCTCCTGCCCCTGCAGCGGACAGAAGTTGATTTTTACCTTCATTTTTTCAATCCCCATGGGATCAGGAGTGGGAGGGGGCGTGGCCTAACTAGATCAGGGGGCGTGGACTAACTAGATCAGGGGCATGGCTGAGCAGGACCTGGGGGCGGGGTTTTAAGTCTTTTGAGGGTGGACACATTGTGGCAGGGGGCGCCTCTGGGCACCTTACTGGCTCATTTGCATACCAAATAAACTGGATTTTCAGAGGATAAAAACATCTATTGCAGGAACAAAGGCACATCTGGAAATAAGGTAGTAAGTGCTATTAGGCCACGGCTTTACTGCAATAGCGACTATCCTGGTGACAGATTTCCTTTAAAGGGACACTGACAGGGCCAATAAGCATATTGAGGTCTATATATGTCACTACAGGCCTTATAATGGGTATTACAATCATATAAGTATCCCCCCTGTCCACATTATACATACAGAAAACTTTAAGTTTTATAACCTGCTCCAACGGTCTGCAATCTGCCCAAGGGGCGGCGTTTCACCTCTCTTGCGCCCAGCCAGCCTCCCCAACTGCCGATTTGAAGCGCCGCCCAGCTCATGAATATTCAGTTTGCTGGGCGGCTTCTGCGATCCCCGCTCTGAAGCGCTGCGCTGAACAGTGCCCTGCGCATGCGCCGGATCTTGTGAAGTCGGGGACAGTAAGCGCCGCCCAGCGAAGTGAATATTGATGAGCTGGGCGGCGCTTCAAAGCGGCAGTTGGGGGAGGCTGGCTGGGCGCAAGAGAAGTGAAACGCCGCCCCTTGGGCAGATTGAAGACCGTTGGAGCAGGTTATAAAACGTAAAGTTTACTGTTTGTATAATGTGGACAGGGGGGATACTTATATGATTGTAATACCCATTATAAGGCCTGTAGTGCCATATATATACCTCAATATGCTTATTGGCCCTGTCAGTGTCCCTTTAAAGCTCTCCTACAGCAGTGAAGAAAAATGTCTGGGTTGTTATGGAAACCTGGTGTCAAACTGTGTGTATGTGGAGGCTAACGGCCTGTGGCTTCTATTGGCTTATAAGGGTCATGTGACCAAGCTTCTATTGGCTCATGCATTTTGGGGGAATACCTCAGGACGTCCTAAAGAGCTGAGACCCGGTCTAAAACCTGATGTACCTGTGTGCCAAATTTCGTGATTGTAAACGCGACCGTGCGCATTCCTTTAGCGGACAAACACTCCGATTTCTATATTAGATCTCTGCTTGCAGTCATTGAGTACTTCCAGTGGATACTTACCTGTCCTGGTCATGTGATGGGTGCACATTAATCGGAGATCTTGCTTATAACGAGCTGTGCACTTGGTATCATCACATGACCAGGACGGATCCTAGGCAGCGCCTTAGGGCTCATGCACAGAAACGTATTTTTGCGGGATAGATGCGGACCTGTTTTATCCGCAATGTGTGAACAAGGCCTACAGGTTTCCATTTAATGACAGCAAGCAGACATCTTGAAAACGATAAAGAATTGGTCCAGGCTGTTGAAGAATTAATGACTTTTTATTCTACATTGATTAGCGTTTATTTTCTGAAGGCAGGATACCCCTTTAATGTGCTGACAACCTACACGTTCTACGTGAATCACTGCTGCGGCGTTTCTGTATCAATGTGTAACCGGAGATGAATCCCATCAGGCCAGTAAAGAGGGGGCCTATGTGTCCATAATGTGAAATTAGGTGCATGGGTGGCGGAGATCATGATGTGGCGGATGTATTAAGTGCTGCACCGCAGTCCTGACTTACAGGGCGCAGCGTCGTGTCCGCACAATACGTTCTTATTAGGCAGTGAGGGCCTGGCGCTAAAGCCGTCATGGCGTGTCAATGGCTGCAGCGTCTTACCTTCCTCTCATGTTTCTGTGCAGAGCATCTAGACCAGCATTTCTTTTAATATTTTGTGTTTCCTCACCATCTTCAATACCTCAGCTGCTGTCAGTGAATGGGAACTTGTTTCGTCCAAAGGCTAAAAAATCCATTCTCATTTAACCTGCTCACTCAGGGGACACCTACAGTTATTAACATGAATCCCGTCAGTGCAGTTTTTATTTTATGACACCAAGCAGAGATGTTGAAAATTGTGGAATAGGGACACAAAGTACACTCAATAACAACAACAAAAAAATACTGCCCCCCAGATAGAAATGTTGGATTGCTGCAAAACTCACCCTGCGGGGCCTGTTTCAGGCAGATATGTAATGGTTACAGGGGAGGTCTAGGTCCTGCCACAGCAGGGGGGGGGGAGTGCTTTCCCCGCTTCCCTATAAAAAGGCTCTCAGAGGCTACTTTTGGGTAGTGTACCTAACTGGACGAACTTGAAGACATTTTGCCCAGCTGACAGACTTTAAGAGGGGCATCATTGGAATGAGAGAAGGAGGATGGTCATTTCAATGAATAGTCCTCCATCTAGTATGTTCTGACCTCGCTGTTAGGAGATGCTGTCCACCATCCAGACACAGGCGGCCCATTTATTACACCCCTGTCTCTACCCGGAGCATTGCCAGGCGCTTTCAAGAAGGAAATTTGGCGTCGCGGCGTCCATTATGTGTCTTGCCACTGACAGATAGCGTTTCCTTCATTTGCAGTGGTGTCGTAAACTAGAAGCCTGGACTGCTACAGATTGGACCAGAATCGTCCTTAGTGATGAATGCAGGTTCTGTTTGGGATCACATGACAGTCGGGATGGAGTAAGGAGGGCCGTATCTCATCTTGTATCCAGGCTGGAGGCCGTATCTCATCTTGTATCCAGGCTAGAGGCCGTATCTCATCTTGTATCCAGGCTAGAGGCCGTATCACATCTTGTATCCAGGATAGAGGCCGTATCACATCTTGTATCTAGGCTGGAGGCCGTATCTCATCTTGTATCCAGGTTAGAGGCCGTATCTCATCTTGTATCCAGGTTAGAGGCCGTATCTCATCTTGTATCCAGGATAGAGGCCGTATCTCATCTTGTATCTAGGCTAGAGGCCGTATCTCATCTTGTATCCAGGTTAGAGGCCGTATCTCATCTTGTATCCAGGATAGAGGCCGTATCACATCTTGTATCCAGGATAGAGGCCGTATCTCATCTTGTATCCAGGATAGAGGCCGTATCACATCTTTTATCCAGGATAGAGGCCGTATCACATCTTGTATCCAGGATAGAGGCCGTATCACATCTTGTATCCAGGATAGAGGCCGTATCTCATCTTGTATCTAGGCTAAAGGCCGTATCTCATCTTGTATCTAGGATAGAGGCCGTATCTCATCTTGTATCTAGGCTAGAAGCTTTATCTCATCTTGTATCCAGGATAGAGGTCGTATCTCATCTTGTATCTAGGCTAGACGCTGTATCTCATCTTGTATCCAGGATAGAGGCCGTATCTCATCTTGTATCCAGGCTAGAGGCCGTATCTCATCTTGTATCCGGGATAGAGGCCGTATCTCATCTTGTATCCGGGATAGAGGCCGTATCTCATCTTGTATCCAGGCTAAAGGCCGTATCTCATCTTGTATCTAGGATAGAGGCCGTATCACATCTTGTATCCAGGATAGAGGCCGTATCTCATCTTGTATCTAGGCTAAAGGCCGTATCTCATCTTGTATCTAGGCTAAAGGCCGTATCTCATCTTGTATCTAGGATAGAGGCCGTATCTCATCTTGTATCTAGGCTAGAGGCTGTATCTCATCTTGTATCCAGGATAGAGGTCGTATCTCATCTTGTATCTAGGCTAGAAGCTGTATCTCATCTTGTATCCAGGATAGAGGCCGTATCTCATCTTGTATCCAGGCTAGAGGCCGTATCTCATCTTGTATCCGGGATAGAGGCCGTATCTCATCTTGTATCCAGGCTAAAGGCCGTATCTCATCTTGTATCTAGGATAGAGGCCGTATCACATCTTGTATCCAGGATAGAGGCCGTATCTCATCTTGTATCCGGGATAGAGGCCGTATCTCATCTTGTATCCGGGATAGAGGCCGTATCTCATCTTGTATCCAGGCTAAAGGCCGTATCTCATCTTGTATCTAGGATAGAGGCCGTATCTCATCTTGTATCTAGGCTAGAAGCTGTATCTCATCTTTTATCCAGGATAGAGGCCGTATCACATCTTGTATCCAGGATAGAGTCCGTATCTCATCTTGTATCTAGGCTAGAGGCCGTATCTCATCTTGTATCCAGGATAGAGGCCGTAACTTATCTTGTATCTAGGCTAAAGGCCGTATCTCACCTTGTATCTAGGATAGAGGCCGTATCTCATCTTGTATCCAGGATAGAGGCCGTATCTTATCTTGTATCTAGGCTAAAGGCCGTATCTCACCTTGTATCTAGGATAGAGGCCGTATCTCATCTTGTATCTAGGCTAGAAACTGTATCTCATCTTTTATCCAGGCTAGAGGCCGTATCTCATCTTGTATCCAGGCTAGAGGCCGTATCTCATCTTGTATCCAGGCTAGAGGCCGTATCTCATCTTGTATCCAGGCTAGAGGCCGTATCTCATCTTGTATCCAGGCTAGAGGCCGTATCTCATCTTGTATCCAGGCTAGAGGCCGTATCTATTTTTGAATCCAGACTAGAGGCCGTATCTCTTTTTGAATCCAGACTAGAGGCCGTATCTCATCTTGTATCCAGGATAGAGGCCGTATCTCACCTTGTATCCAGACTAGATGCCGTATCTCACCTTGTATCTAGGCTAGAGGCCGTATCTCACCTTGTATCCAGGATAGAGGCCGTATATCATCTTGTATCCAGGATAGAGGCCGTATCTCATCTTGTATCCAGGATAGAGGACGTATCTCATCTTGTATCCAGGATAGAGGCCATATCTCATCTTGAATCCAGACTAGAGGCCGTATCTCATCTTGTATCCAGACTAGAGGCCGTATCTCATCTTGTATCCAGACTAGAGGCCGTATCTCATCTTGTATCCAGGATAGAGGCCGTATCTCATTTTGAATCCAGGATAGAGGTGCCCAACAGGGTCCTAGAGCCTCCTTTCCCAATAAACGTCTCCTTTCCTCTAATATTGTGATCACTTCCATTTATCCTCATTACATTCACACGGAGATACCTTCATGTTGCGGTATTTTTCTCGTCAGTGTATATTGGCTCCTGGCCTCCATCTTGTTCTGTTGCCAGCAGGGGAGGGGGTGTCCAGTGTCCCTCACCACCTTCCGCTTTGCCGTCTGGCAGCAATATAAACTGGTTCTCCTCAGCAGATGGTGCAGCGGCTGCAGCCAAACGACTGGGGCCCCGATGGCTTCCGGACAGATGGGGCTCGGTGACCTGGTTGGTGGGATTTTCTGCTGTCTCCAGTGAAATTATCTTCTGTTCCCCTTCGTTTCATCCTTAACGCAAAGAAATATTCATAACAATCAAAACAAGACTGGATTCAGCAGCGAAAAATGTGCATTTCTAGACTAAAGCCCCAAATCTTCTGATTATCTTCTGACAACTGAGCTGCGGTCGGGGATGTGAGAAGATTATGGGATGAGACGAGTGAAATGTTTTATTCTGCTTTCACTCTCACACGTTCCATCATTTTACTGTTAGTGCCGCGCTCCCATGTTATACCGCCCGTGTGTGTGCTTACTGCTAATAACTGTCCTGGACGGGCTGCTTCTACTGGAGGCTTCGGTGTGATAGATAATCCACTTGACTATGGATGGTGCCCGTTCTTGATCGGTCTTCATTCTGCAGGTGCCTTCAGCACTGACAATCTTGGGTACAGAGGAGACGCACGTGGTGCCCTTATTCCTGGAATCGCTCTAAGCCCTGATACACTGAATCTGTCCCCAGCGACCCCCTCCCCATCCAGCTGCTTGGATAGGCACGTAGCTGTGCTTCACCCAATTCTTTCTTTAATCCAAGGCTCCTTTCCCAGTTATAATATTTTTTCTTAAGGCACAACTTGGTGTGACGCTGGGCAATCATGAGCCCCAGGAAATATGTGGGGGCCACCCTTCACCCCCCGGGCTTTCCAAGAAGAGCCCATCACTGTGCACCGCTGTGGAATAAATGCACCGTGTGGTAGCAGGCCAGGTCCCCCGCCTGTGAGCTGTTTGGCCACCAACCCTCCTGCAAAGGGGCTGCCATATTATCGGGGGGGGGGGGGGGAGGGGGTTATGATGAGCCCGGGCAGCCATCCCATGCCGTCTGCATGTGTATATCAAATGGTATTTGTGGATACTCCGTAGATGATTTCTAAGTATCCATTCATTGCATCTTTTTAACATATCTTGTGTATTTTACATCTCTGATTAATGTCAGTGAATAGAAACATGATTGTTTGAAACCAAAGACCGGCACTCGCTATATTCTGATTATAAAGCAAAAAAATAATAATCATAAAATCCAAATTACTTTTCTCTCCATAAACGCACTGGAAATTCTACACGTTTAATTGCAAATCAATAACAACATTTCTCCAGTTTGTGTTAATCCTTTACAGAAAGTAAAAAAAAATAGCATTGTCAGCATTTTTCTTTAAAAACAAAAATTGATTATATGAACTGAAAACATTGTCTGAGATCTCCCTTTCATTTGAAGGACTGAGCTGATATTTGACGCCATTGTTCCTGAGGATTGCCTGACATCTGTGTTGCATGGAGTAGACCGACCTCTGGCCCCTCCGAACAAGTCTTCCAGTCCAGGGCGATGGGACTCCATTCCACGGTTCTTCTGCTCTCTATGGGACTGAGATCGGGGATTGGGCGGCCGCTCCGTTACCTCAATCCTGTTGGTCTCTTACTGGGGTGTTTGGGGTCATTGTCCTGTTGAAATCATTTCAAGGCCATTTCTTTTTCGGCAACACAATCTCCTCTAGTATTGTGATCTAATCAGACTGATCCCTGGTAAGCGATAAATACCGTGGTATGAGAAACCTCCCCATGTCACGATTTCTGCCCCACCATGCTTTACTGTCTTCACAGTGGCTTCAGTGCTCAGGGGACATCTGACATACTGTCTGTGGCCCCCAGACTCAAACTATTCTGCTTTCATCAGTCCACAAAATGTTGTGTCTTTTCTCTTTTGACCAGTCAATGTGTTTCTTGGCAAATTCTTACCTCTTCAGGATGTCTTTTTTGCGGGACTTTGCGGGGAGACTTGGCTTCATTTCATCATCTTCTGATTGTAGCAGAGCTCACCGGTGGCTTCACTTAATCATCTTCTGATTGTAGCAGAGCTCACCGGTGACTTCACTTCATGGTCTTCTGATTGTAGCAGAGCTCACCGGTGACTTTACTTCATGGTCTTCTGATTGTAGCAGAGCTCACCAGTGACTTCACTTCATGGTCTGCTGATTGTAGCAGAGCTCACCGGTGACTTCACTTCATGGCCTTCTGATTGTAGCAGAGCTCACCGGTGACTTCACTTCATGGTCTTCTGATTGTAGCAGAGCTCACCGGTGACTTCACTTCATGGTCTTCTGATTGTAGCAGAGCTCACCGGTGACTTTACTTCATGGTCTTCTGATTGTAGCAGAGCTCACCGGTGACTTCACTTCATCATCTTCTGATTGTAGCAGAGCTCACCGGTGACCTCACTTCATGGTCTTCTGATTGTAGCAGAGCTCACCAGTGACTTCACTTCATGGTCTGCTGATTGTAGCAGAGCTCACCGGTGACTTCACTTCATGGCCTTCTGATTGTAGCAGAGCTCACCGGTGACTTCACTTCATGGTCTTCTGATTGTAGCAGAGCTCACCAGTGACTTCACTTCATGGTCTTCTGATTGTAGCAGAGCTCACCGGTGACTTCACTTCATGGTCTTCTGATTGTAGCAGAGCTCACCGGTGACTTTACTTCATAGCCTTCTGATTGTAGCAGAGCTCACCGGTGACTTCACTTCATCATCTTCTGATTGTAGCAGAGCTCACCGGTGACTTCACTTCATGGTCTTCTGATTGTAGCAGAGCTCACCGGTGACTTCACTTCATGGTCTTCTGATTGTAGCAGAGCTCACCGGTGACTTCACTTCATGGTCTTCTGATTGTAGCAGAGCTCACCGGTGACCTCACTTCATGGTCTTCTGATTGTAGCAGAGCTCACCGGTGACTTCACTTCATGGTCTTCTGATTGTAGCAGAGCTCACCAGTGACTTCACTTCATGGTCTTCTGATTGTAGCAGAGCTCACTGGTGACTTCACTTCATGGTCTGCTGATTGTAGCAGAGCTCACCGGTGACTTCACTTCATGGTCTTCTGATTGTAGCAGAGCTCACCGGTGACTTCACTTCATGGTCTTCTGATTGTAGCAGAGCTCACCGGTGACTTTACTTCATGGTCTTCTGATTGTAGCAGAACTCACCGGTGACATCACTTCATGGTCTTCTGATTGTAGCAGAGCTCACCGGTGACCTCAGATCTTCTTTCATCTTCTGGAGGGGATCATTGGCTGAGCCTTTGCTATTTTGGCTTTCGGTAGTTCTCTGCTTCCTTCCGCGTCTTTCAGGTCTTAGTTGCCACTTTAAGGCATTTGATATCATTTCAGCTGAGCAGCCTAGATTTGCTGCACTTCTTTGTATGTTTTTCCCTCTCCAATCAACTTTTCTGTCCTGTATCGTGGGGAGTCCTTCCCTAAACTGGAGCACCGCGTCATTAAATCGGAATGCCGACTGAACATCCCAAGTCTGAAAACCTAATACAGGTGATGGTTTGTATCCATTGTATTTAGGTTACACAATAAAGCCTCATTCACACGTCGGTGATTCACGGACGTGTGCTGTACGTGTTTTCCTCGGACAGCACGCGGATGCATCACTGACCACCTGCTCACGGATTTGGGCATGGACACGGATGTGTGAATGAGGCTTAAATAAGGAAACAACCTGGACTCCAGACTGATACATTGTAACAAACTATCAAGCCTGAGGAGGAAGAGATTTGTGTTCAGCTCACGGGGGATGGTCAAGACTGGAAACAATTGTACCAAACCCTCAGATGTGAGATAGATCAGGATAGGTTTTCAGCTTCTGAACAGAAACAAGAATGTTCCCGTTCACAGCAAGCAGAGATACTTTAATGCACATTAGCTCTGGGTTCTGGGTCAGACTGAGACTCTCCTATAGAATTTACCTTTATTTTCTGCTCTCGGGTGCTGAACAATCCTTATTTGCTGCAGACGGGAGCCGGCCATAAATTTTAAAGGTACAAGACGGCTTTTCCATGATGAATGCAGCTTCACAGCAATAATTCAGGCCTTGCAGAAATATTTATGAAGTGTAATAATTCAGCTGCAATGAATATTTAAACTGGGAAATTAGATTTTGCGGCGTTCTCCTGGCTGTGACTCAGCAGTGGTAGCGCATCTCCCGGGGAGGGCGGACATCACTCTGTAGATGCGCACAGAAGAGCGACACTAATCTGCCGCAGATAGATGTGTCCGTCAGGTGTGCGCAGTCAGACATCTCTGCTTATCCCGGAATATCCGGCTTCATCCAGGGGATTGTCACACACTCTGCTTCACTTCTTTCTCACTGGACTTTAACCCTTTTAGCCCCAGAGGATTTTCCGGCTTTTGCGTTTACGTTTTTTCTCTACCTTTCCGTATCCATACTTTTTTTTTATATTTTTCCATTGACGTAGCCGTATGGGGGCTTTTTGCAGGACAAGTTGTACTTTCTAATGGTATATATTGTATTTAATGGCATATATATTGTTTATATATATAAAAATGAATTTCTGTCTGTTCTTTACGCACAGCCAAACGACTGAACCGATCTGCACTAAATTTTGCACATAGGTACATCAGGTGATGAGATATTCCCAAAAAATGAATTAGCCAATAGGAGCTTGCAGCTTCACTTACATTCTAACTGCCATTCACATAGTCACATGACCCTTATTATCCAATAGAACCTTCAGGTCCTTCAGTCTTGACATACACAGTTACATCAGGTTTCCATGAGCACTCAGCCATTTTACTTCACTGTTAAAGGTCACTGTTAGGGGGTGTGGTGCTGCGGAGGTCACTGTTAGGGGGTGTGGTGCTGCGGAGGTCACTGTTAGGGGGTGTGGTGCTGCAGAGGTCACTGTTAGGGGGTGTGGTGCTGTAGAGGTCACTGTTAGGGGGTGTGGTGCTGCGGAGGTCACTGTTAGGGGGGTGTGGTGCTGCGGAGGTCACTGTTAGGGGGTGTGGTGCTGCAGAGGTCACTGTAGGGGGTGTGGTGCTGTAGAGGTCACTGTTAGGGGGTGTGGTGCTGCGGAGGTCACTGTTAGGGGGTGTGGAGCTGCGGAGGTCACTGTTAGGGAGTGTGGTGCTGAGGAGGTCACTGTTAGGGGGTGTGGTGCTGCGGAGGTCACTGTTAGGGGGTGTGGTGCTGCGGAGGTCACTGTTAGGGGGTGTGGTGCTGCAGAGGTCACTGTTAGGGGGTGTGGTGCTGCAGAGGTCACTGTTAGGGGGTGTGGTGCTGCGGAGGTCACTGTTAGGGGGTGTGGTGCTGCGGAGGTCACTGTTAGGGGGTGTGGTGCTGTAGAGGTCACTGTTAGGGGGTGTGGTGCTGCGGAGGTCACTGTTAGGGGGTGTGGTGCTGTAGAGGTCACTGTTAGGGGGTGTGGTGCTGCGGAGGTCACTGTTAGGGGGGTGTGGTGCTGCGGAGGTCACTGTTAGGGGGTGTGGTGCTGCAGAGGTCACTGTTAGGGGTGTGGTGCTGCGGAGGTCACAGTTAGGGGGTGTGGTGTTGCGGAGGTCACTGTTAGGGGGTGTGGTGCTGTAGAGGTCACTGTTAGGGGGTGTGGTGCTGCGGAGGTCACTGTTAGGGGGTGTGGTGCTGCAGAGGTCACTGTTAGGGGGTGTGGTGCTGCGGAGGTCACTGTTAGGGGGTGTGGTGCTGCGGTGGTCACTGTTAGGGGGTGTGGTGCTGCAGAGGTCACTGTTAGGGGGTGTGGTGCTGCGGAGGTCACTGTTAGGGGGTGTGGTGCTGCGGAGGTCACTGTTAGGGGGTGTGGTGCTGCGGAGGTCACTGTTAGGGGGTGTGGTGCTGCAGAGGTCACTGTTAGGGGGTGTGGTGCTGTAGAGGTCACTGTTAGGGGGTGTGGTGCTGCGGAGGTCACTGTTAGGGGGTGTGGTGCTGCGGAGGTCACTGTTAGGGGGTGTGGTGCTGCAGAGGTCACTGTTAGGGGGTGTGGTGCTGTAGAGGTCACTGTTAGGGGGTGTGGTGCTGCGGAGGTCACTGTTAGGGGGTGTGGTGCTGCGGAGGTCACTGTTAGGGGGTGTGGTGCTGCGGAGGTCACTGTTAGGGGGTGTGGTGCTGCGGAGGTCACTGTTAGGGGGTGTGGTGCTGCGGAGGTCACTGTTAGGGGGTGTGGTGCTGCAGAGGTCACTGTTAGGGGGTGTGGTGCTGTAGAGGTCACTGTAGGGGGTGTGGTGCTGCGGAGGTCACTGTTAGGGGGTGTGGTGCTGCGGAGGTCACTGTTAGGGGGTTGGTGCTGCAGAGGTCACTGTTAGGGGGTGTGGTGCTGTAGAGGTCACTGTTAGGGGGTGTGGTGCTGCGGAGGTCACTGTTAGGGGGTGTGGAGCTGCGGAGGTCACTGTTAGGGAGTGTGGTGCTGTGGAGGTCACTGTTAGGGGGTGTGGTGCTGCGGAGGTCACTGTTAGGGGGTGTGGTGCTGCGGAGGTCACTGTTAGGGGGGTGGGGTGCAGAGTCACTGTTAGGGGGTGTGGTGCTGCAGAGGTCACTGTTAGGGGTGTGGTGCTGCGGAGGTCACTGTTAGGGGTGTGGTGCTGCGGAGGTCACTGTTAGGGGGTGTGGTGCTGTAGAGGTCACTGTTAGGGGGTGTGGTGCTGCGGAGGGTCACTGTTAGGGGGTGTGGTGCTGTAGAGGTCACTGTTAGGGGGGTGTGGTGCTGCGGAGGTCACTGTTAGGGGGTGTGGTGCTGCGGAGGTCACTGTTAGGGGGTGTGGTGCTGCAGAGGTCACTGTTAGGGGTGTGGTGCTGCGGAGGTCACAGTTAGGGGGTGTGGTGTTGCGGAGGTCACTGTTAGGGGGTGTGGTGCTGTAGAGGTCACTGTTAGGGGGTGTGGTGCTGCGGAGGTCACTGTTAGGGGGTGTGGTGCTGCAGAGGTCACTGTTAGGGGGTGTGGTGCTGCGGAGGTCACTGTTAGGGGGTGTGGTGCTGCGGTGGTCACTGTTAGGGGGTGTGGTGCTGCAGAGGTCACTGTTAGGGGGTGTGGTGCTGCGGAGGTCACTGTTAGGGGGTGTGGTGCTGCGGAGGTCACTGTTAGGGGTGTGGTGCTGTGGAGGTCACCTTTTAGAGGGTGTGGAGCTGCGGAGGTCACTGTTAGAGGGTGTGGAGCTGCGGAGGTCACTGTTAGGGGGTGTGGAGCTGCGGAGGTCACTGTTAGAGGGTGTGGAGCTGCGGAGGTCACTGTTAGGGGGTGTGGAGCTGCGGAGGTCACTGTTAGGGGGTGTGGTGCTGCGGAGGTCACTGTTAGGAGGTGTGGTGCTGCGGAGGTCACAGTTAGGGGGTGTGGTGTTGCGGAGGTCACTGTTAGGGGGTGTGGTGCTGTAGAGGTCACTGTTAGGGGTGTGGTGCTGCGGAGGTCACTGTTAGGGGGTGTGGTGCTGCGGAGGTCACTGTTAGGGGGTGTGGTGCTGAAGAGGTCACTGTTAGGGGGTGTGGTGCTGCGGAGGTCACTGTTAGGGGGTGTGGTGCTGCGGAGGTCACTGTTAGGGGGTGTGGTGCTGAAGAGGTCACTGTTAGAGGGTGTGGTGCTGTGGAGGTCACTGTTAGAGGGTGTGGAGCTGCGGAGGTCACTGTTAGGGGGTGTGGTGTTGCGGAGGTCACTGTTAGAGGGTGTGGAGCTGCGGAGGTCACTGTTAGAGGGTGTGGAGCTGCGGAGGTCACTGTTAGGGGGTGTGGTGCTGAAGAGGTCACTGTTAGAGGGTGTGGTGCTGTGGAGGTCACTGTTAGAGGGTGTGGAGCTGCGGAGGTCACTGTTAGAGGGTGTGGAGCTGCGGAGGTCACTGTTAGGGGGTGTGGTGCTGCGGAGGGTCACTGTTAGGGGGTGGTGGAGGCTGCGGAGGTCACTGTTAGGGGGGTGAGGTGCTGTGGAGGTGACTGTTAGGGGGGTGGGTTCTGAAGAGGTCACTGTTAGAGGGTGTGAGCTGCGGAGGTCACTGTTAGGGGGTGTGGTGCTGTGGAGGTCACTGTTAGGGGGTGTGGTGCTGCGGAGGTCACTGTTAGGGGGTGTGGGCTTGCGGAGGTCACTGTTAGGGGGTGTGGTGCTTGCGGAGGTCACTGTTAGGGGGTGTGGTGCTGCGGAGGTCACTGTTAGGGGGTGTGGTGCTGTGGGGGTCACTGTTAGGGGGTGTGGTGCTATGGGGGTCACTGTTAGGGGGTGTGGTGCTGCGGAGGTCACTGTTAGGGGGTGTGGTGCTGTAGAGGTCACTGTTAGGGGGTGTGGTGCTGCAGAGGTCACTGTTAGGGGGTGTGGTGCTGCGGAGGTCACTGTTAGTGTCACAACCAGACATCTGAGAAGATCTGACAGATGCCTTTCAGAACCTCCTCCTTGAGCTTTCTTTGTTTTGGTTTTCAGTTCCTCATCTCGTTAGCCTCTCTCAGCTGTCTTGTAGTTGGACTGATTGCATCCCTTTAAATTCCTCCCCATAATGCATTAGTGTGCGGTTTATACAACTTCCTGGAGTGTGTGTGCATGCTGATCCTTTTTCCCAGTCTTCTACAAGATAAGTGTTGTACATTTATTTGTGATTTTCTGTTTGCTGGATCCCAGGTGACCCTGACTCCCTCAGTGTCTAGAGTAGGGAGCCGGTGGTCGTGTCCCCTCACTATTGTAGGGTGTTCAGGTGTTATATAGTCGAGGTACGAGGATATATGCTATCATCCACCATTGGGGTGTTCGCATAGGCTGAGCAGTCAGGGAGAGTGCCAGGTCTTATGCAGGGGTCTCCCTTTTGTTCCTTAGTTTTGGATCCAGTGAGTCATATATTCATTTTACATTGTCTTGTTTCCTGTACACCTTCCGTGACATTATAAACCGCCAAAACCGTTTTTTAAGCATGGATCCGGTTTCACTTTTGACTGAACGCTTCCAGGGTCTTTCTTTGGAGGTAGATGATCTCTGTAAGACTCTTTCTCAGTTTCTAGTGACCGGTTCAGCTTGCGTTCATGGAGTTTGTTCGGAGCCTAAGATCTCGCTCCCGGATACGTTCTCCGGGGGTAGTGAGAATTTTGTGCGTTTTAGAGAGGCTTGCAAACTCCATTTTCGCTTTCTTCCCCATTCCTCTGGTGATGAGGAACGGAGGGTGGGGATCATTATATCGCTGCTCAGGGGTAACGCTCAGTCGTGGGCCTTTTCGCTGCCGGTGGGGGCACGGCCCCTCCGTTCAGTGGATGAATTCTTTTTAGCCCTGGGTCAGATATATGATGATCCGGATCGTGTTGCTTTGGCTGAGTCTAGACTACGTCTGTTATGCCAGGGTAAACAATCCGCAGAAATATGCTGCTCAGAATTTCGGAGATGGGCAGCTGATACTGGTTGGAATGATGCTGCACTCCGAAGTCCATTTTGCCATGGTCTTTCAGAGGGTTTGAAAGATGCATTTGCTTTTCATGAGAGGCCTATCTCCTTGGACACTGCTATGTCTCAGGCTGTTCGTATTGACAGGCGTCTTAGAGAGAGAGGAGAGATCTCTCCTTCCTGTCATACTCAGTCCTAGGACAGTGCAGCGGTCCCATTCTGTGCGCAGGGGCCTCAGTCGCTGTCGGCCCCTTCTGAGCAGGAGCCCATGCAGCTGGGGTTGATTGCCTCTGACAATAGAAGATTCAGCCCGCATGGGAAGGTTTGTTTTTGTTGTGGAGGTATTAATCATTTGGCAAATATTTGTCCCTCTAGGAGATTCAGGCAGTTTTCTGGGAGTAATAAAGAAACAAAAAGGAAAAAATCTTTTAAAAATGTTCCATCTGTTACCATTGGCAGGGTTGAGGCGGAAATTGAAGGTTTTCCGTTTGCTTGTAGTTCCCGTTTTGTCCTGCCTGCTAGGGTGGCGCTAGAGAGCAAGAACATTTTTTGTGAGATTTTTGTAGATAGTGGAGCAGCTGTCAATCTCATTGATAATCATTTTGCGATAACTCATGGTTTCCAGGTATGCACTTTGGTAAAGGATATTCCTGTTTTTGCTATTGATTCCGCTCCACTTTCTCAGAAATCATTAAAGGGCATAGTTCACAATATCCGTTTGATTGTGAGTAATGCTCATGTTGAGGATGTGTCATGTTTCGTCCTTAGCGGATTACCTACTCCTCTTGTGTTGGGGCAACCCTGGCTCACTAAACATAACCCCACCATTGATTGGCAAGCGAGGCAAATAAATGGTTGGAGTGACTTTTGCAGAGAGAATTGCCTCACGACATCTGTTTCTGAGGTTTCTACTAAGACCGTACCACCTTTTCTCTCAGAATTTTCGGATGTCTTCTCTGAGAGTGGAGTTCAGGATTTGCCCCCTTACAGGGAGTACGATTGCCCTATTAATCTCATCCCAGGCGCCAAGCTGCCTAAATCTCGTTTATACATTCTTTCCCAACCTGAAAGGGTCGCTATGCGTGCTTATATCTCTGAGAGTCTGAGAGAAAGACACATACGACCCTCGAAGTCACCTGTTGCCGCTGTTTTTTTCTTTAAGAAAAAAGATGGTTCTTTAAGACCTTGTCTGGATTTCAGGGAGCTGAACAGTATCACTATTCGTGACCCTTATCCGCTTCCTCTGATCCCGGACCTGTTTAACCAGGTTGTTGGGGCTAAAGTCTTTTCCAAATTAGATCTAAGAGGGGCATACAACCTGGTCAGGGTCAGAGAAGGAGACGAATGGAAGACGGCCTTCAATACCCCTGAGGGCCATTTTGAGAATTTGGTTATGCCCTTTGGTTTGATGAATGCTCCAGCCGTCTTTCAGCATTTCGTGAACAGCATATTTTATCATTTAATGGGAAAATTTGTATTAGTGTATTTGGATGACATTTTGATTTTTTCTCCTGATTTCAAAACTCAAAAGGAACATTTACGTCAGGTCTTGCTCATCCTGCGGGAGAATAAATTATATGCGAAACTGGAAAAATGTGTGTTTGCGGTTCCAGAAATTCAATTTCTGGGGTTTCTTCTCTCCGCTTCTGGTTTTCGCATGGACCCTGTGGGGGTTTAGCTCTTCTCCGGGGGTCATTCTCACAGGTTACTTCACCAGACACGTATATAATGTCCAAACATTGCATTTATTGTGCAACACCGGCAACAACAAAATGACAAAACAATAAACACTCGCCCGTCCAGGCTCTAACTAAACACAAAGTTTCCTGACTCACCTAGGTCAGAGTTCACACCCTGTGAACTCGTGCGGCTTTGTCAGCCAATGTCCCACAGCCTCCTGGCTGTACAGAGCACAGTACGCCCACTGTCTCCAGTTCAGTATTTCTTGTGGGGGATTGGGGCTCAGTAGTCTGCCTGACTATGGCCCTGCGACCCTCCCAGGCGTCGCTGCGTCCCCCAACTCCAGGCTACCACCCAGCCTCGTGGCCCCTCAGCCTTGCCTGGCTGAGACCACACTCACAGAGCCTCCAGGCCTCTGTCACAGTCTCTGTCCCAAGACAACACTTCCCCCTTGCTGACACTCTGGGAGGTGCTTTATGCCAGCCCTTATTATCTCCAGCTTGCCTCACCTGTGGTGGAATAGGGGTGTGGACCGCACTATCCACCCCTTCCTTTCCTCTAAGCTGCGTGAGACCTGTCACTGTCTCACATACCCCCTCCCTTTGTTCAAGCCCGTGAGGGTGAACACCTGCATAACCAAGGGAGGCTGGTGAGAGGGCATCCACCTGGCCTGGACGTGGGGAACAGCCACCCACCCTGCTCTTTGGCTGCTCCCAATAAGAACCGGCCCAGATTGGCTTTACAGCCACACTAAGTAACACAGGGTCAGCGAGCACTAGCTGCTGCTGACACAGAAAATTACCGGTTCTTATTTCACCGAGGCCAGGACCCTCGGTGACACGTACCTTCCCCTTGTTCTGCCAGACCCACGCCAGCAGAGCTTGGTTTATCACCCAAACTAGCCTCTTGCCCAATCTAATCTGCCTAACGGCCTCAAGTGCCCATCTCATGGCCAGATACTCTTTTTTCCTCTTTCCCGGGTGATAATGATGCACTCTTTGATCCCTCTCTCTTTTTTGATCCTCTGGCTCCTGCACATGCGCCTCATGTCTTTTCTTGGACTGCTGCACCTCTTGACTGAACTGTTCCCAGTCATGGTCACGTCCCAACACTTTCTCCTTTGCTTTGCAGGGCTCCTTCAGCAGAGCATGCTTGCACCTACTCGCTTCTTTTACGTGCATCTGGGTCACTTCTTCCTTCTTTCCAGCAGTAGTTACCCCAGCTACGATGGCAGTTTCAGAGACCTCTGCTCCTTTAGTGGCTTTTTCCACTTTGGCAGCGGCTCCCTTTGGTTTAACTTTGGTCTCTGCAGCACCTGGGGACTTCACGTCAACCAACACATCGGCCTTAACTTTTTCAGCCTTTGTCTTCTCAAAGTCTCCAGTCTCTTTGACCGCCTTCTCACCCTTCTCGGACATGGCACCATACACTTGCCCTGTTAATTCCTCCCCCTCTTTCTCACCGAGGCAGGAGGCACCAGGGTTTTCAGCAAACTCCTCGTCTTCTGTCATTTTCTCCAGAGGCTCACCCAGGACACTGTTCTCCTTTTGTGGAGGAGTCAGGAGATACAGCCCATCGTAATAGCCCGGATCCAAAAACTGATCGTTCACCTCCTCGTACTTCTTCCCCAGCAGGCTGCTGGCTATTTGGAAGGCCTTGTAGGCAGAGGGGACGTCTTCCAGGCCTGGGCTACACGCTACCACAGGTCTGTGGTCTTCGGCATCCACATCAGCCCCATCAACTGGTTCAGCAGAAGCATCTTCCATCCTCTCTGCCACAGCCAGCACCACAGTGCCACCATCTCCAGTCCCATTTTTAACAGGATCTGGCTTCATGACGTCTTGCAGAGAACTCTCCTCTTCAGGTTTCCCACCTTCCACCTGCTGCTCGAGAGCACCCTTCGATTTCTCCAACTCATCTTTTAAGCTCATGAGATTTTCCGTCTCTGCTCTGAGTTGCTTGTTCAGCCTCTCCAATTCAGCACGCTCATCAAGCGCTTCTTCCAGGGCTCTAGCCAAGGAGAGGGCCTTGGTCTCCTTTTTCCAAGCATCAGTCTCTGTTTGGTCACATTTTTCACCATATCGAGCCGAAATGTATTTCTATTCAGCTAGGAGCCAGTCACACTTCTCCTGTTTGCAGCTGTACTGTCGGGTCAGGTCATCTATAACTGCCTGGACATGGGCCTCAGACACTAGGCTGACGTCACCCGACTTAATTCCCATCTCGTCAGATATAACTGTCTGGTTGCTACTAGTAACCACCTTTGTTTCGCAGGATCTTGACATGGTAGCTTCACTCTCTGGGTTGCTATCGGTCACAGCACATACGTCACCTATACCGCTCGTGTCATTATTAATTCTGACCTCTAGGGGCACCGATGAGCTAATCCCCACCTGGGACACTTCCCTAGTAACCAACCAACATTGTGGAGACTGCACTTCCACCTCTGGTACGTGCGGTACACCCTCTAACCCGATCATATTTTCCTGCACCTTCAAACACTGAGCTGGAGCTGGGCTTTGCTCCACACTACTTATATGCACGTCTTCAAACCTTTTGATTACGTCATATCGCGCTTCATGAAACATAGCAGATGCATAAAATAAAGTTTCATCATCATTTACATTTTTACCACCAGGGGGCGCTTCTCCCCTGACCACAACCTGCAACGGAAAAGGTATATCACTGTCACCACATATTTCATATGACATCATATTTTCCTTATGCATTTCCGCACTTTTGTCACCATCACCTTGCACTTGACCAGCACCATTGTTTCCAATAGTCAATATTCTTTCCCCATGCAGGTCAAAGTGCAGCTCCCTTAGATCCTCACTTAAAGGGACAGGTACAGGTTCTGCAGGAGTTTCGTCACTATCTGCAGAAGTGTCTACCTTACCCCATAACAACGACACAATATCCCCCTCAGTGAGAACCACCTGCACTTGCTCAGGCTCACTAACCATAGAACACTGTGGAGACGGCTTATCTGCACCTAGTACATGTGGAACACCTTCTAGCATTGCCTCACTTTCAATCAACATCCCTGCCACATATACAATTAAGCCAGCAGGGTTACCTCTTTTCCTGATCACAGCCTGCAAGGGAAAAAGGGTGTTATCATTATCACTTAATTTGCATAACTTCACATTTTCATTAGGCAATGCAGATAACTTGGCACCATTGGTTCTAGGTGTCACTTTAGTCCCTTCTGTCACCATAGTCTCACACTCAGGGAGAACCATCGGACAGTTCATGCTAACTCCATGAAAGTCCCGCACATAGTTCTCAGCCACCTGGCTGGCAGGTACCAGGATCACCTGGCTCTCTGCATCCAACAACGCCTGGACTGGACTGCCCTTCTCCACAGGGTAACACATTTGTGTAGCAGTCTCTAGTCCTGGTGTTTTTACACCCACTGGCTCGGCAGATAGCAACTGCTGCCGGCTCATACCACAGCACAGGGCTTCTGAGGCGTTAGGGCACTGGTCAGCAACATGCCCAACCTCCAGAGCCCTGCTGCCTGTCACTTTAATTGCTGCATAAGTAACAACTGGAACGCCCTTACCCACAGCCGTCACGGGTTTGGCGCTCCCAAGGGCAGCACTCCGCTCCACCAACAAACGATCCGATCTCTGTACCAGCTGCCTCATGGTTTCCTCCGTGGCACTGGTTTTCCACCAGACCGGACCACTTTTTACCTCCTCTCCAGGACTCTGTACAGACTGACATGGAATATAGGAACTCCTGAGAGTCGCACCGCTCTCCATCTTGTTTTCTTCCCGTCGGTTGCCCTTGGCAACGGCATACATATTTTCCTCCAGCACTCCACTCTCAGGCAAGTTCAGAGCAGCCTCTCCAAGTGCAGCACTCGGCTTCCTCAACAAGGCATTTGTTTCCTGCACCAGCTGCTTCATTACTTTCTCGGTGGCCTCGGTTTTCCGCCAAACCGGTCCACTTCCCCCAGAGGACATCACCTCCGTTATGCGAACTTTCCGCCAAACCGGACCATCTTTCATCCAGGTCGCCATTAAAAAAAACTTCCACAGGTCAATCTCTCTCACTGGCTTCTGGCCCTTTAAATCCTGCACACTTTGCACCACAGAAAAAAAAATGTCCAGATTAACACCAGCAGTTTTCCAGCAGCCGCTGCTCCTGCAAACTAGCAGGCTTCCAGCACTTTTAATTATCAGCAAGGACACCTGCCCGCATCCGACACCAATTGTGGGGGTTTAGCTCTTCTCCGGGGGTCATTCTCACAGGTTACTTCACCAGACACGTATATAATGTCCAAACATTGCATTTATTGTGCAACACCGGCAACAACAAAATGACAAAACAATAAACACTCGCCCGTCCAGGCTCTAACTAAACACAAAGTTTCCTGACTCACCTAGGTCAGAGTTCACACCCTGTGAACTCGTGCGGCTTTGTCAGCCAATGTCCCACAGCCTCCTGGCTGTACAGAGCACAGTACGCCCACTGTCTCCAGTTCAGTATTTCTTGTGGGGGATTGGGGCTCAGTAGTCTGCCTGACTATGGCCCTGCGACCCTCCCAGGCGTCGCTGCGTCCCCCAACTCCAGGCTACCACCCAGCCTCGTGGCCCCTCAGCCTTGCCTGGCTGAGACCACACTCACAGAGCCTCCAGGCCTCTGTCACAGTCTCTGTCCCAAGACAACACTTCCCCCTTGCTGACACTCTGGGAGGTGCTTTATGCCAGCCCTTATTATCTCCAGCTTGCCTCACCTGTGGTGGAATAGGGGTGTGGACCGCACTATCCACCCCTTCCTTTCCTCTAAGCTGCGTGAGACCTGTCACTGTCTCACAACCCCGAGAAGGTCTGCGCTGTGCTTGAGTGGGAGCTTCCTGAGAATCAGAAGGCGCTGATGCGTTTTTTGGGCTTTGCCAATTATTACAGGAAGTTTATTTTGAATTATTCCTCTATTGTTAAACCACTCACTGATATGACCAGAAAGGGGGTAGATTTTTCTTCCTGGTCGGTAGAGGCGCGTAAGGCCTTTTCTAATATCAAGGAGAGTTTTGCTTCAGCTCCCATCTTGGTACAACCTGATATTTCTCTACCCTTCATAGTTGAGGTTGATGCTTCTGAGGTGGGTGTGGGGGCGGTCTTGTCTCAGGGTTCCTCTCCTGCCAAATGGGGACCGTGTGCCTTTTTCTCGAAGAAACTCTCCTCCGCAGAGAGAAATTACGATGTGGGAGATAGGGAATTTTTGGCCATCAAGTTCGCTTTTGAGGAATGGCGCCATTGGCTAGAGGGAGCCAGACACCCTATTACCGTGTTTACTGACCATAAAAATCTGGCCTACTTGGAGTCAGCCAAGCGTCTGAACCCGAGACAGGCCAGATGGTCTTTGTTCTTTTCAAGGTTTAATTTTGTTTGTCACGTTCCACCCTGGGGTTAAGAATGTGAAGGCAGATGCCCTGTCACGTTGTTTTCCGGGAGGTGGGAATTTTGAAGACCCGGGTCCCATCTTGGCTGAAGGTGTGGTGGTCTCTGCTCTTTATCCTGAATTGGAGGCAGAGGTGCAGGCAGCCCAGTCAGAGGCTCCTGATCTTTGTCCTCCTGGGAGGTTGTTTGTGCCTCTCGCTTTAAGACACAAGATTTTTAAGGAGCACCACGATACGGTCCTTGCTGGGCACCCGGGGGCAAGAGCCACACTGGATCTCATCGCTCGGAGATTCTGGTGGCCTGCGCTTCGTAAGTCGGTTGAGGGTTTTGTGGCAGCCTGCGAGACTTGCGCTCGTGCCAAAGTCCCTCATTCACGGCCATCAGGTCCTCTCCTTCCCTTACCCATTCCTTCCCGTCCTTGGACACATCTGTCCATAGACTTCATAACGGACCTGCCTCGTTCCTCGGGGAAGACTGTGATTCTGGTGGTGGTGGACCGTTTTAGCAAAATGGTGCATTTCATCCCTTTTCCTGGTTTGCCCAATGCTAAGACGCTGGCGCAGGCATTTATTGATCACATTGTCAAATTGCATGGTATTCCTTCAGACATAGTCTCTGATAGGGGCACGCAGTTTGTTTCCAGATTCTGGAAGGCTTTCTGTTCTCGCTTGGGGGTTCGGTTGTCATTCTGCTTTCCACCTGCAGTCGAATGGCCAGACAGAGCGCGTCAATCAGAATCTGGAGACATATCTGCGCTGTTTTGTGGCGGAGAATCAGGAGTATTGGTGTTCTTTTTTGTCCCTTGCTGAGTTTGCTTTAAATAACCGTCGTCAGGAGTCCTCTGATAAGTCACCATTTTTTGGTGCATATGGGTTTCATCCGCAGTTTGGGACTTTCTCGGGAGAGGGGTCTTCTGGTTTACCTGATGAGGACAGATTCTCCTCATCTTTGTCATCTATTTGGCAAAAGATTTAGGATAATCTAAAAAGCATGAGTGAGAGATATAAGCGTGTGGCAGATAAGAGACGTGTGCCTGGTCCGGACCTGAATGTTGGTGATCTGGTGTGGTTGTCTACTAAGAATATCAAATTTAAGGTTCCCTCCTGGAAGTTGGGTCCTAAGTTTATTGGGCCTTACAAAATCCTGTCTGTCATCAATCCTGTTGCCTACTGTCTTGATCTTCCTCAGACTTGGAAGATCCATAATGTTTTTCATAAGTCCTTATTGAAACCTTATGTTCAACCCATTGTACCCTTTCCTTTGCCTCCTCCTCCGAATATGGTTGATGGGAATCTTGAATTTCAGGTCTCTAGGATTGTGGATTCTCGTGTTGTCCGCGGTTCTCTCCAGTACCTCGTTCATTGGGAGGGTTATGGTCCTGAGGAGAGGATGTGGGTCCCAGTGACGGACATTAAGGCCACTCGTCTCATCAGGGCTTTCCATAGGTCCCATCCTGAGAAGGTTGGCTCTGAGTGTCCAGAGTCCACTCGTAGAGGGAGGGGTACTGTCACAACCAGACATCTGAGAAGCTCTTACAGATGCCTTTCAGAACCTCCTCCTTGAGCTTTCTTTGTTTTGGTTTTCAGTTCCTCATCTCGTTAGCCTCTCTCAGCTGTCTTGTAGTTGGACTGATTGCATCCCTTTAAATTCCTCCCCATAATGCATTAGTGTGCGGTTTATACAACTTCCTGGAGTGTGTGTGCATGCTGATCCTTTTTCCCAGTCTTCTACAAGATAAGTGTTGTACATTCATTTGTCCATCCGTGTCTAGAGTAGGGAGCCGGTGGTCGTGTCCCCTCACTATTGTAGGGTGTTCAGGTGTTATATAGTCGAGGTACGAGGATATGCGATCATCCACCATTGGGGTGTTTGCATAGGCTGAGCAGTCAGGGAGAGTGCCAGGTCTTATGCAGGGGTCTCCCTTTTGTTCCTTAGTTTTGGATCCAGTGAGTCATATATTCATTTTACATTGTCTTGTTTCCTGTACACCTTCCATGACAGTTAGGGGGTGTGGTGCTGTAGAGGTCACTGTTAGGGGGTGTGGTGCTGTGGAGGTCACTGTTAGAGGGTGTGGTGCTGCGGAGGTCACTGTTAGGGGGTGTGGTGCTGCGGAGGTCACTGTTAGGGGGTGTGGTGCTGCGGAGGTCACTGTTAGGGGGTGTGGTGCTGCGGAGGTCACTGTTAGGGGGTGTGGTGCTGTAGAGGTCACTGTTAGGGGGTGTGGTGCTGCAGAGGTCACTGTTAGGGGGTGTGGTGCTGCAGAGGTCACTGTTAGGGTGTGTGGTGCTGTAGAGGTCACTGTTAGGGGGTGTGGTGCTGTAGAGGTCACTGTTAGGGGGTGTGGTGCTGTAGAGGTCACTGTTAGGGGGTGTGGTGCTGTAGAGGTCACTGTTAGGGGGTGTGGTGCTGTGGAGGTCACTGTTAGGGGGTGTGGTGCTGTGGAGGTCACTGTTAGGGGGTGTGGTGCTGCGGAGGTCACTGTTAGAGGGTATGGTGCTGCGGAGGTCACTGTTAGGGGGTATGGTGCTGCGGAGGTCACTGTAAGGGGGCGGGTGCCGTAGAGGTCACTGTTAGGGGGCAGGGTGCTGTGGAGGTCACTGTTAGGAGGGCGGGTGCTGCGGAGGTCACTGTTAGGGGGCAGGTGCCGTGGAGGTCACTGTTAAGAGGGCAGGGTGCTGCGGAGGTCACTGTAAGGGGGCGGGTGCCGTGGAAGTCTCTGTTATGAGGGCAGGGTGCTGTGGAGGTCACTGTTATGAGGGCAGGGTGCTGCGGAGGTCACTGTTAGGGGGCGGGTGCCGTGGAAGTCTCTGTTAAGGGGGCAGGGTGCTGTGGAGGTCACTGTTATGAGGGCAGGGTGCTGCTGAGGTCACTGTTAGGGGGCGGGTGCCGTGGAGGTCACTTTTAGGGGGCGGGTGCCGTGGAAGTATCTGTTAAGGGGGCAGGGTGCTGAGGACTTCACTGTTAAGAGGGCAGGGTGCTGTGGAGGTCGCTTTTAGGGATTGTGATGCTGTGGAGGTCACTGTTAAGGGGGGAGGGAACGGTGGAGGTCACATTTATGAAGGCAGAGTGCTGTAGAGGTCACTTTTAAGGGGGCGGGTGCCGTGGAGGTCTTATATTAATGTTGCATGGTGCAGTGGGAGGGAGGTCACTGTTAGGGGGCAGGGTGCTGTGGAGGTCTTATATTAATGTTGCATGGTGCAGTGGGAGGGAGGTCACTGTTAGGGGGCAGGGTGCTGTGGAGGTCTTATATTAATGTTGCATGGTGCAGTGGGAGGGAGGTCACTGTTAGGCTACTTTCACACTTGTGGTTGCCAGAACAGGGACGGAATAAAACTACAGCACGCTGCGGTTTTTGTCTGGCCACCTCTCGACATGTTTGCCGTGCTGCGGCCGGACCTTCGGCCCACCCCATTATAGTGAATGGGGCCAGAGCGGACTTCCGCCAGCATGGTGGACTTGCGGTAGCACGGATCCGACAGGCTGTTCCCCTGCCAGAACAGCCTGCCAGAAAAGGCTACCGCAAGTGTGAAAGCAACCTTAAAGGTAAGAGGCCCTGTGCAGGTCAATGTTAAGGGGGTGGGCTGCTGTGGAGGTCACTGTTAAAGGGCAGGGTCCCGTGGTGGTCATTGTTAAGGGGATGGGCTGCTGTGGAGGTCACTGTTAAAGGGCAGTGACCTGTGGGGGTCACTGTTAAGGGGAAGATTGCTGTGGAGGGTCACTGTTAAGGGGACGGGCCACTGTGCAGGTCACTGTCATGGGGGCAGGGTGCTGTGGAGGTCATTTGTAAGTGGCGGGCCACTGTGTTGGCTAGTGTAAAGGGGGCAGGGCACTGTGGAGGTCAGTGTAAAGGGGGCAGGGCACTGTGGAGGTCACAGTTAAAGGGTGGGCACTGTGTTGGCTAGTGTAAATGGCTCAGGGCACTGTGGAGGTCAGTGTAAAGGGGGCAGGGCACTGTGGAGATCAGTGTAAAGGGGGCAGGGCACTGTGGAGATCAGTGTAAAGGGGGCAGGGCACTGTGGAGGTCACTGTTAAAGGGGGGCACTGTGGAGGTCACTGTTAAAGGGGGGCACTGTGGAGGTCACTGTTAAGGTGGTGGCATACTTTGGAGTTCACTGTTAAAGTGGCGAGGTGCTGTGGAAGTCACTGTTAAGGGGGCGGGCTGCTGTGAAGGTCTAAGTAAAGGGGGTGGGCTGCTGTCAAGGTCATTGTTAAGGGGACAGGCCTCTGTGGAGGTCACTGTTAAGAGGGTGGGATGCTGTGAATGTCTAGTTAAAGGGGGTGGGCTGCTGTGAAGGTCAATGTTAAGGGGCAGGGTGCTGTGAAGGTCAATGTTAAGGGGCAGGGTGCTGTGGAGGGTCAGTGTTAAGGGCACAGGCCACTGTGGAAAACACTGTTATGGGGGCGGGCGGCTGTAGAGTCACTGTTATGGGAAACACTTTGGATATCTTTTAACCTCACACACAAACATTTTATAAAATAGTGGCAATATACCTGTGCGGAGCCGCCTCATCCTGCTAGTATTGTATATATTATAGTGGAAACAGGAAAAAAATTCCAAATGAGGTAGAATTGAAAAAAAAAACTATTCTTCCATAGCTTCTTCCATATGGGTTTTGTTTTTAACCCTATGAGATAAAACTGACCTGTTACCTTCATTCTCCAGGTCAGTACGATTACATCAATACCACATTTATATAATTTTACTTGTGTTTTAATACTGAAAAATTTAACTTTGGAAAAAATTTATTTTTCTATATATCGCCATGTTCTGATCTCAATTATTTTTTTATAGTTACATCTACGGGGCTGTATGAGGGTCGTCTTTTGTGCTACAGTTTTTATTGATACCATTTTGGAGTGTGAATGACTTTTTTTTGATCACTTTTTAAAAAAAATTGGGAAGTGAAGTGACCAAAAAATAGCCAATTGGCCATTTTTATATTTTTTTTCTGATACAGCGTTCACTATGCAGGATAAATACATTTATATATCAATAGTGCTGCCATTTTGGGATGCAGCAATGACTATGACATTTTTTTTATTGTTTATAAAATTTACTACTAAACGATATAGACGAGGTGGCAAATCATAATGAGGTGGTTATTATGGGGGACTTCAACTCTGCAGATATAGACTGGGAAACTGAGACCTGTACATCTCATAAAGGAAACAGGTTCTTGGCAATAACCAAAGACAATTACCTCTCCCAACTGGTTCAGGACCCGACTAGAGGGACGGCCATACTGGACTTAATATTAACCATTAGACCTGACAGAACAACAGACGTGCAGGTCGGGGGACACCTGGGAAATAGTGACCATAAAGTAATAACCTTCCAATTATCATTCAAAAGAGCGTTTCTACAGGGAGGAACAAAAATACCGAACTTCAAAAAAGCTAAATTTAGCCAACTAAGAGAGGCCATAGGCCGAACTAACTGGGACGAAGTCCTCAAAAATAAAGATACCGCCACAAAATGGGATATCTTTAAAAACATCCTAAAATCTCATTGTGAGAGGTACATACCGTATGGGAATAAAAGGTTAAGGAACAAGAAGAAACCAATGTGGATAAACAGAACTGTAAAGAAAGCAATAAATGACAAAAAGAAAGCATATAAATCAGTAAAACAGAAGGGTGGCACGGAAGCACTGAAAAACTATAAGGAAAAAAATAGAACATGTAAAAAACAAATAAAAGCGGCCAAACTAGAGACCGAGAGATTAATTGCCAAAGAGAGTAAAACTAACCCTAAAATGTTCTTCAATTATATAAATGTTAAAAAGTATAAATCTGAAGGTGTCGGCCCTTTAAAGAGTAATGAGGGGGGAGTCGCAGAGAGCGACGAGGAGAAAGCAAAGCTGTTAAATAATTTTTTCTCCACTGTATTTACTGAAGAAAATAAACTGTCAGATGAAATGCTGAATGTAAAAATAAATTCCCTATTAAAAGTGTCCTGTCTGACCCAGGAAGAAGTACATCAGTGACTTAAAAACTTTAAAATAGACAAATCGCCAGGACCAGATGGCATACACCCCCGTATCCTAAGGGAATTAAGTAATGTCATAGCCAGACCCTTATTTCTGATATTTGCGGACTCTATTCTGACAGGGAATGTCCCACAGAATTGGTGCATGGCAAATGTGGTGCCAATATTCAAAAAGGGTCCAAAAACAGAGCCTGGAAACTATAGGCCGGTAAGTTTAATATCTGTTGTGGGTAAACTGTTTGAAGGTTTTCTAAGAGATGCTATCTTAGAGCATCTCAACGGAAATAAGCAAATAACGCCATATCAGCATGGCTTCATGAGGGATCGGTCATGTCAAACTAATTTAATCAGTTTCTATGAGGAGGTAAGTTCTAGACTTGACAGCGGCAAATCAATGGATATCGTATATATGGACGTGAGAATGCTCGAACTGGGAGAAAATGTCTGTAAGTGGGTAAGTAACTGGCTGAGGGATAGAAAACAGAGGGTGGTTATTAGTGGTACACACTCAGATTGGGTCACTGTCACTAGTGGGGTACCTCAGGGGTCAGTATTGGGCCCTATCCTCTTCAATATATTTATTAATGATCTTGTAGAAGGCTTGCATAGTAAAATATCAATTTTCGCAGATGACACTAAACTGTGTAAAGTAATTAACAATGAAGAGGACAGTATACTGTGTGTGTATATATATATATATATATATATATATACTACAGAGGATAATATACTACTACAGAGCGATCTGGATAGACTGGAAGCTTGGGCAGATAAGTGGCAGATGAGGTTTAACACTGACAAATGTAAAGTTATGCACATGGGAAGAAATAATGCAAGTCACCCGTACATAGTAAATGGTAAAACAGTTGGTAACACTGACATGGAAAAGGATCTAGGAATTTTAATAAACAGCAAACTAAGGCTACTTTCACACTTGCGTTAGGTGCGAATCCGTCTGGTATCTGCACAGACGGATCCGCACCTATAAATGCAAACGATGGTATCCGTTCAGTGCGGATCCGTCTGCATAACAGCTTTATCAGATCTGAGTTTTCACGATTGTGAAAACTCAGATCTGACAGTATATTCTAACACAGAGGCGTTCCCATGGTGATGGGGATGCTTCAAGTTAGAATATACTAAGAACTGTGTACATAACTGCCCCCTGCTCCCTGGCAGCACCCGATCTCTTACAGGGGGCTGTGATCCGCACAATAAACCCCTCAGGTGCCGCACCTGAGGGGTTAATTGTGCAGATCTCAGCCCCCTGATCGGGAGCTGCCAGGCAGCAGGGGCCAGACCCCCCTCCCTCCCCAGTATTAAAAGCATTGGTGGCCAGTGCGCCCCCCCCCTCCCTTCCAAGTATTAAAAGCATTGGTGGCCAGTGCGGCCCCCCTCCCCCCATTATTGGTGGCAGCGGAGTGGCATTTCCGATCGGAGTCCAGGTTTAATCGCTGGGGCTCTGATCGGTTACCATGGCAGCCAGGACGCTACTGCAGTCCTGGCTGCCATGGTTACTTAGCTTATACTTACATGCGCTGTCTGCTCGGCGGCCGGCGCTCCTCCTACTGTTAAGTGACAGGTCTGTGCAATGCGCCGCACAGACCTTTCACTTACCAGTAGGAGGAGCGCCGGCCGGCCACAGACAGTGCATGTAAGTATAAGCTAAGTAACCATGACAGCCAGGACTGCAGTAGCGTCCTGGCTGCCATGGTAACCGATCGGAGCCCCAGCGATTAAACTGGGACTCCGATCGGAAATGCCGCTCCGCTGCCACCAATGATGGGGGAGGGGGGGGGGGCCGCACTGGCCACCAATGCTTTCAATACTGGGGAGGAAGGGGGGGGGCGCACTGGCTACCAATGCTTTTAATACTGGGGAGGGAGGGAGGGGGGGGTGGGCGCACTGGCCACCAATGCTTTTAATACTGGGGAGGGAGGGGGGGGTGCACTGGCCACCAATGTTTTTAATACTGGGGAGGGAGGGGGGCCCCATTATGGAAGCGCTTCATTAGTACCAGAGGACTGGGAATCGGTGAAGGCTCTGTACTCAAAGCTTTCTGGTCCTCGGCTATCAGCTGTGCAGGGCTGCGCACAGCGGGAGGGCGCTCTGTGACCTCACACTGTGCGCCGAGATACACAGAGCTGACAGCAGGATGAAGAGGATCGCGATGGTGAGGAGCGGTGGCGTCCAGGAGCAGGAGAGGTAAGTGTGTTTTTTTTTTATTTTTTATTTGCACTGGGGGCTGATGGCTGACATATAGGGGTTGATATATGGGGCTGATGGCTGACATATGGGGGCTAATGGCTGACATATGGGGGCTAATGGCTGACATATGGGGGCTGATGGCTGACATATGGGGCTGTTGGCTGACATATGGAGGCTGATGGCTGACATATGGGGGCTGATGGCTGAATATATGGGGCTGATGGCTGAATATATGGGGCTGATGGCTGAATATATGGGGCTGATGGCTGAATATATGGGGGTGATGGTTGACATATAGGGGCTAATGGCTGACATATGGGGGCTGATGGCTGACATATAGGGGTTGATATATGGGGCTGATGGCTGACATATGGGGCTGATGGCTGACATATAGGGGTTGATGGCTGACATATGGGGGTTGATGGCTGACATATGGGGGCTGATGGCTGACATATGGGGGCTGATATATGCGGCTGATGGCTGAATATATGGGGCTGATGGCTGAATATATGGGGGTGATGGTTGACATATAGGGGCTAATGGCTGACATATGGGGGCTGACGGCTGACATATAGGGGTTGATATATGGGGCTGATGGCTGACATATGGGGCTGATGGCTGACATATAGGGGTTGATATATGGGGCTGATGGCTGACATATGGGGCTGATGGCTGACATATAGGGGTTGATATATGGGGCTGATGGCTGACATATGGGGGCTGATGGCTGACATATAGGGGTTGATATATGGGGCTGATGGCTGACATATGGGGCTGATGGCTGACATATAGGGGTTGATGGCTGACATATAGGGGTTGATGGCTGACATATAGGGGTTGATGGCTGACATATGGGGGCTGATGGCTGACATATGGGGGCTGATGACTGACATATGGGGGCTGATGGCTGACATGGGGCTGATGGCTGAATATATGGGGCTAATGGCTGACATATGGGGGCTGATGGCTGACATATAGGGGCTGATGGCTGACATATGGGGGCTGATGGCTGACATATGGGGGCTGATAGATGGCTGACATATGGGGGATGATAAATGGCTGAAGGTTGGGGGGTTGATCTGAGGCATTGGGGGTCTGATCTGAGGTCTGATTAACTTTGGGGGTCTGATTGATCTGAGGTCTGATTGGGGCTGTAAGCTGAGGTCTGATTAACATTGGGTGTCTGATTGCTGGTCTGACCTGAGGTGCATTGGAAAATATTTTTTTATTATTCTTCTCCTCTAAAACCTAGGTGCGTCTTATAGGGTAACAAATACTGTACTCCTCTTCTCCCCTGTAAACCGGCTTCTGACAGTCTTATCCCTAATAGTATGACTTCTTCTAAAAGTTATCAAAGGTTTATGTTCTACATAACCTGACAAGCCCACATCTCTCCTCACAATTTCCTAATTTTTATATATGGCTTTACGTATCACATCAGCCATCGGGCTATATTTAAAGGAGAATGCGAACCTATTCTGATCATCATACCCTCTGGCAGGTACATTAATACTCTTTTTTTTCTGCCAGCCAATAGGTCATACTGAGAGAATCCCATGGCTGTGTCCAACACTTTTTCAGGGTAACCCCTTTCTACCAAACGTTTCAACTCAAGGGCCTGTCTATTATAGCTCTCTTTTTCGCTATTGATCCTTCTAAGTCTGATAAACTGCCCATACGGGACTGACTTTTTAACACTGTATGGATGAAAGCTATCGTGGTGGAGCAAGGAGTTGGTCGCCGTGGGTTTACGAAAGCCGTCCAACCCGTCGCCTTCTACCACGACAGCCACATCCAAAAATTCCAGGCGCGATCCCCCAAAGTTCAAAGTAAATTTCATACCCATATCGTTGGTTATTATTCAAATACTCCACAAAATCTGAGCATTGGGATTCGGTCCCTGACCACACCAAAAATATGTTGTCTAGAAACCGCAAAAAATGTTTCATATGACACAAATATGGATTACTGGTAGTAAATATGAACCTGTCCTCCAACCTAGCTAAGTTCATATTGGCAAATGTGCATGACACAGGGGTCCCCATGGCAGTACCCAACTTCTGCCTGTACCATTAATTCCCAAATTTGAACACGTTATTAGTTCGGATGAACATCAAAGCTTCCTGAATAAAGTCACAGAACTGAGCGCCCCTGCCTGCATGTCTGACGATGTCGAGCACCGCCATCACAACCGCCTTATGTGGAATGCAGGTGTAGAGGGTCTCGACATCTAGGGACGCCAACTGATATCCGTCCTGCCAATGAAAATCTTTCAGCGCCAGGAGGAAATCATTGGTGTCCCTAATGTAAGCAGGGGCGCTATCAAGTAACGGTCTCAGGAGCCAATCAATATACCACTACACACTATAGGGCGGCCCGGGGGTTCGCTCAGCGACCTGTGAATTTTAGGAACAAAATACCATGACGGTTTTGTTGGGAATGGCGGTACAAGCTTCTCAATCATGCGATTGGAAAGAAAGCCGCTCGCCACATATTTGAGAAGAATGTCCTTCAATTGCTGTTGTATACCTGCCACAGGGTCCACCTGTAGTACCTCATAGGTCAGGTCATCCCTGAGTTGTCTGAGGGCCTCCATTAAGACCACATTGTCCCCCTTGTCCACCGGTTTCACCACAATGTCCTCCCGAGACCTAATCCAGTCCAATGCTTTTCTCTCTACTGGATTTATATTTTTAGGGGCCTTAGGATATATTATAGCCCGTATATCCTTTAGGACCTGGTGGTGAAAAATGTGAATACTACTGCCGGCGGGCATAGGGGGGCAAAAAGCGGGCTTGACACCTTCCATAAAATGCTTCTCCTGATTCACCTCCATATTTGTGACACTAAGATCCCTCCCAGTGAGCTAATTCCTCAATGTCAAACTTTGTGGAGATGTTGAAGCCCATGGGATTGGGGCACAATCATATTTCTCCCCGTCTAACAGGCAACTCAAATTTGGGGAATATCCCTGAACATTTTGTGTAAATATAGTTTACATGTAGCTTTGAAGAGGTCAATTTCAAAGGTTGCGGGGTCAAACTGCTCAACGAGGTTGTAGCCAAGTCCTCGACTGGGATACAGCCCGGAGGCAGTTCATTCTCCGTTAAATTAATTACCACATTAGCATTTTTATTGTTTGCCGCAGGTTCGATGGATGACATTATTGTCTCCACGAAACCTGCTTCTTTTTGCGAACAGATTTTCGGACCCCTTTTTGTCTTTCTGCCACCCCTTCTAGTGGTCCTTCTAAAGGGTCATTATTTGATTGTGCCCAAGTAGAGCCTATTAGGCTTGAATCGTCCGATACTCTTGAAGCCGAGTCGGTAGTCCAATCATCGCTCCTTGTACGGTTTCTTCTTACTTTGCCTTCTTTCTTTTTTTTTATCATAATATTGCTTATCCCTTAGGAATTTGTCCTTCTTTCTTTCCTTGATCTCCGCTTGTGTCACCACCAATTTTTTATTTAATCTCTTATCAAATGTCTGAAGCTGGTTCTCATTTAATCTGGTTTGCAATTCTAATTTTGCCTTGGCTAGTTCCTCCTTTATCCTGTCTGATTCCATTATGTCTCTTTTGAGCACTAATTCCAAGGAGGGAAAAGCTAGCCTTGAGTTCCTGCCGTTCCTTTGCAAATATATCATCATATTCTTATTGCATCAGGTCCTTGTAGATTCTTAAACCCCTCGGGACTCTTCCACAAGGAGTTGACAGCCCAAAAGAGGCGAACCTCCTTGTCAGCCAATTGTGTTATTTTGGCCTCTAAAGCTTTTGTACTGAGGTTATGTAATGCGTCTTCGCTATTGCATTGCGTGAAAAAGGCACCGGCCCCTTCTCTGCCGTCACTTATGGTAGGTATAGTCTCCTCGGACGTCATCATATCAAAATCTTGCAGGTGTAAAAGGGAGTTAATACATACGGCGTGCTCAGCCCTTGAAATATAACGAAAATCCAATCTTCACAGGGGAGAAATACGAGCGGCACAGCCACAGCTTCCTCTATCGTTACCACACGCCGATCATCCACCATACCTCCTCAATCACAACACAGGAGCGGTGGTGCACAGCTCTGTGTAATAGCAGTAAACAGTTCTACGTTGAAGAGAGTAAAACAAGCGGCACTTACCACTGTGGACTTCTCACTTCATGCTTTATCGAAGAATCATGTGAGACAATGCATACGGCTAGGGGAGGTCAGCCTAAATCACGCCTATAGCAGCGGCGACACGTCATTACGTTCTGTCCTTTAAGCAGTTCGCAATGAGTTGCCATGGACATACAAAAGTACAAGTGCGTTAAAAGCAACATTGCGAACATTGCAAAACAATGTAAGTGTTTAATGTCCGCGATCGGCATTACCGCCAGTCGCGGGCATGAGCCGCAGGTGTCTGCTGTATGAAACTGAGCGGAGTGGGCGCCATCTTTAAAGACCTGGCCAGCGCTACACTAGTATGGCGCTGGTTGGGAAAGGCTTAAAGAGCATCTATCTGCAGGATCAACTCTGTTGAACCAGAAATACTGCCTAATTGGGTCGTTCCTGCTGATTACAACCTTCCCCTCCTTATGCAGATTGTTTGCTTCATTCTGGAGAAAAAGTACTTTTAATCCATAAGCAAATGAGCAATTAAGTGCACTGAGGGCAGCCCACCAAGCCACTGCGTGCAACCCTGGCTCCTCCTGCTTCCTCTGACAGCCCCCCTTGATTGACAGGGCCACGTTCTTGTCGCCTTGTCCTGTCAATGAAAAAGGAGCGGGAGGGGCTGGCCAGTCAACTTAAAGGAATATTCTCATCTCTGACAGGATACGCCATAAATGTCTGTCCCTCCGCCATATCTACCCCAATACAACGCAGCTGGACATGTGGTCATATCAGCAGACAACCCCTATAAGAACGCATTAGTATAATAGAGGGGCTTCTATGTATTTGTAACCCCCTTCATAAGAGCAAAGGGCAGCTCTAGCGATGGAAGGACCCGTGACTTTAATAATTCTGCTTTATTGTTCCCCTCTGCCCATTGGAGGGGCAAGTGGTTAAATAAATCCAAAAATGTATGCAGGGGGCTATGGACACCTTTGGGGTTAATATTTAATTATTGAATTCTATTTTTATTTTTTGTTAAAATCATTTTTTTATTACAATTTTTAGCAGTTTTTCCTCTACAGTCTCAGTTAAGAGTTTAGTTTAAAGTTTCCAACCAACTTGCTTCTGCCAAGTCTGTGTAATTCCTTCCCCTAGCTGCTGACGCTGCTGAACCTGACTTAAATCCTTCAGAGCTCTGCTCCTGTTTCTGATGGTGTCCTCTGCTCTCCCCCTCCTTTCTCCCAGTGTTAGAGATGGAGAGGTTTTACATGGCAGATCAGAGTGCAGAGAGGGTGCAAACCATCCAAGAAGAGAAGCTCACAAAGCCGTCTGCAGAGGGAAGACAGCAGCATCCTGGACACACAGATCCAGCATGTATTACTCTGAGTGAAATATTTAGCTTTACTCCTGACACTACAGTATCTTGTAGCTTGTCTTTGGGTTACCGACTAGAAGTGACTTGTGATATTCGTGTTTTCCGGTGGAGAGCGGCGTATTTCTCATCCTTCCTCATAGCTGTTTGTTGTCTTTTTGGCTGCTGTTGGCAATCCATCAGTGTAATGTCTGCTGAGAGTCTCTCGATGAGCAGTAATGTGGCTTCTGCGTTCTCCAGCCCAATGTTTTATGACACAGTCGTCTGTTTTCGTGAGAAACGCTCGCCCCAAGGTCCCCTTCCTTTCCTTGTTGTCCTCATAAAAAATAACACTCTTCCCATTTGGCACCTTTTATGTTTTTAGTTGCCCATTGAAGCATTTTACGCCTCTGAGTCTGGAGCAGGTTACCAAACCTAATCACAATGAGGACACTTGGGCTTTTCCCGGTGACTTAATGAGATCTTTCAAGTCGGAGAGCGCTTCTCGAGATTATATGACTTCCAATATAAAAAGCGAAAATCTTTGAAAACGGATTAAATGGAAGCGGCGACTGCTTCTCCCAATATTTGTTTGTAAGGCACGTGTTCCGAAACGCGTCTGTTCTCCTTAATAGCTCCTGGGAGCACCTTGCTGGATTTACGACTCCACTAATTAAGTCTCCTTTTTGTCACACACCTGACGAAGGAGACGTGGCAGAAGTTCCAGACGTTTTCTTTCAGTTTACAATTTGCGGAGATGAGCTTTACGAGCCGCTTCCACCTTCCAGGATTTGCTTTATTGAGGCAGAAATTTATGATTTTTTTGCTTTTTTTATTTGCTATATTATTTTTTATTTTTTTTACCAAGTTCCAATCTTAATAAATCCACTCCCTGTGCTGTGTATGAAGCTGCAGGGGGAGGGAGGGGGCCGGTATCATTCCCTTTCATCTCATTATTCATGGCCGCCTCTAAAGTGTCCATATAAGCTGGAGATTTAGTGGTTTTGGTTTCTTTGGTCTATAGGGACAAACTGTGTATAAGAGGCGAGGGCAGAGCGCCAGCTCATCACATGACGGGTCCAAGAAATAGGAGGATCTTATTGCACTGGGCCTGACAGAGTGCTGTCTGTAATGCAAAGGTGGGGAGGTGCTCGTGGCCCCGACCATGTCCACCTCATATATATCTGCCGGGCGGTGGAGTAATTAACCCCTGATGGTGTGACTGGGCTCAGCGGTGATCTGTTTTAAGGGAGTATGGACCCCAAAATAAAGGGCCCCTTTTTGCTTATCCCTAGAAATAATGCTGTATATTATCTATCTATCTCATGTCTATCTCTCTAATATCAATCTATCTATATTTCTTTCTATCTATCTATCTATCTATTATCAATCTCATATCTATCTATCTATCTATCTATCTATCTATCTATCTATCTATCTATCTTCTATCTATCATCTATCTAGCTCATGTCTATCTATCTATTTTCTATCTATCTTCTATCTATCATCTATCTAGCTCATATATATCTATCTATCTATCTATCTATCCATCCAGGCTCGGACTGGCGGGGGATTCCTCGATGGGCCCCTAGTCTCCTGCGCCCAGAGATAAGATGGAGAAGTAATTATTTCTCTTGTTTCTCAGGAGAGATCATTATTGTAGCCACTAGGTGGCAGTATCGCACAGTGATGCAGCCTCCTACTGGTGTACATTGTACAGGAGCCCGGGCAGTATCTTCTAGACTTCTGGGGCTGCTGGCAGTGAAGGAGGAGAGAACATGTCTGGCCATCCTCCTGCCCTCCCTGCTGTCAGGACACTGGCTGCTGGAGAGAAGGACTCCTCTGCGGTGCTGGGCTGATTTCTCAGGTGTGTGACAGTAGTGAGCTGTAGGAGACTGTAAGGGGGAAATAGGGGATTTGTTTATAGTAGACTCAGATCTGTGTATGTGTGCTGCTCTCTGCAGAGTTCAGAGTGGCATTGGGGGGACTCTGCCCTAGGTCCCCTTCAATGCCTCTGCTCTGTGCACCCTCATTAGTGCCCCGCTCCAGATGCCCCTACTCTAAATACACCCCTAATATTGCCTCTTCTCCAGTTGCCCCCGCTCCAGGATCCCCACTATTACCCTGCGTCAGGCGACCCTAATGCCTCTGTTTCAGTTATGACCCTCCGTTTGTGCCCTTTGCTCACGTTGCTCCTCTAGAAGCCTTTGCTTCGGCTTTGTTAAAGGTTTTGACCTGCCCAGTGCGTCACGTTCTCCAGTATTGACACGTACGGTTTACATGGCGGCAGTGATGATATTCCGTATTTACAGGCATCACTGCTGCCATGTAAAGAGATACTGGTGGTGGAGTGGTGGAGGATTTAAAGGGGTTGTCCAGGTTTTCAAGTTATCCTCTCCACACCATAGGGCATAACTATATGATTAGTGGGGTCCGATTCTGCGACCCCCACTGATTCCAGGAACGGGCTCTGTTCCCCCTTTATTATGGTCTGACAGGCCACACATAAGCCTCCATTTATTCTCTTTGGGAACACTGGAAATAGCCAGCGCTGTACTCCGCCATCTCCGGCGACCCCATAGAGAATGGATGGAGAGGCAGGGCATGTGCTCCACCTGCCCCTCAGTCAAGAAGGGGGATCAGGAGGTTACGATTTGGTAAATTTCATGCCAGACATTTATGCTTAAAGGGGTTAAAGGGTTTGTCTCACTTCAGTAATTGGCATTTATCATGCAGTTAATACCAGGCACTTACTAATGTATTGTGATTCTCCATATCGCCTCCTTTCCATCACATTATACACAGCACGTATCCGTGGTTATTACCACCGTGTAATCCAGCAGCGGTGGCCGTGCTTACACACTATAGGGAAAGGCTGGAAGTGCGCATAGGCCAACACCTTTACCTATAGTGTGCGAGCACGGCCACCGCTGCTGGATTACACGGTGGTAATAACCACGGATACGTGCTGTGTATAATGTGATGGAAAGGAGGCAATATGGACAATCACAATACATTAGTAAGTGCCTTGTATCAACTTTCTCTACATGGTAAATGCCAATTGCTGAAGTGAGACGACCCCTTTAACTCCTTTAGGCCCCTTTCACACAAGCACGTTTTCCGCGGGTGCAATGCGTGATGCGAACGCATTGCCCCCGCACGGACTCATTAATTTCAATGGGTCTGTGTACCTGAGCGTTGTTTTTCACGCATCACTTGTGCATTGTGTGAAAATGGCAGCATGTTCTATATTCTGCGTTTTTCACGCAACTTTGGCCCCATAGAAGTTAATGGGGCTGCGTGAAAATGCATCGCATCCGCAAGCAAGTGCGGATGCAATGCGTATTTAACTGATGGTTGCTAAGAGATGCTGTTTGTAAACATTCATTTTTTTTATCACGCGCGTGAAAAATGCATCAATGCGCATTTCACCCGTGCGAAAAAAACTGAACCACCGAATTTGCTTGCGAAATAGTCCGAGTTTTCCTGAACGCACCCTGAACGCTTCCGGACCTAATCCGTATCGTTCGTGTGCAAGAGGCCTTAAGTCTGCTCCACTTATTAGGGTGAGGCATGCATGTCTTGGTGTGTGCATTGCGTGTTTCCTATGTGTGATTGGCGTGTGCTATATATGTTCTATGTATCAGTGGTGTATGTGCAGCATGTGACATCTATCAGTGGCATGTGAGCCACGTATAAGTGTCTTGTGTGCCACACGTGTCCAGTGAGTGATTGGTGTGCGCTGCTGTGTCTTGTATATGCCGCCACATGTATGTCTGCGCGTGTTGCTGTGACTGTCCGCCATCATACTTCATCTGTAATATTTCTGTTATCGCGGTAAGGGCTCATGAACACGACCGCTGGATGTTTTACAGTCTGCAAATTGCGGATCCGCAAAACATGGATACCGGGTGTGTGTATTGCACATTATGTGGAACAGAGCGGCCTCTAATAGAACCGCCTGATCCTGGTCTGTAATGTGGACAATAACAGGACATGTTCTGTCATTGTGCAGAACGGCCGTGCGGACAGACAGACACCGAATGCACACAGTGAAGGGAACGGCACAGACATGGAAAGAAAAGAAGTTAGGCTACTTTCACACTTGCGCAGAGTGATCCGGTAAAACGTATGCCAACCGATGGCATCAGCCAGGATCCTGATCAGTCAGAAAAATGCATTGAAATGCCGGATCCGTCTTTCCAGTGTCATCCGGCAAAACGGATCTGGCATTTTTTTTTTCACCTTTTTTTCGGTCTGCGTCTGAAGGACGGATCCGGCACTAATACATTCCTATGGAAAAAAATGCCGGATCATCCAGCATTCAGGCATGTCTTCAGTTTTTTTGGCCGGAGATAAAACAGTAGCACGCTGCGATTTTCTCTTTTGCCTGATCAGTCAAAAAGACTGAACTGAAGACATCCTGATGCAAACTGAACTGATCGCTCTACACTCAGAATGCAGGGGGAGAAAGGATCAGTTCTTTTCCGGTATTGAGCCCCTAGGACGGAACTCAGTGCTGGAAAAGAAAAACGCTAGTGTGAAAGTACCCTTAGGCCCCTTTCACACGGGCGAGTTTTCCGTGCGGATGCTGTGCGATTTTCACGCACGGTTGCTAGGAAACGATCGAGATGGAGACCCGATCATTATTATTTTCCCTTATAACATGGTTATAAGGGAAAATAATTGCATTCTGAATATAGAATGCATAGTAAAATAGCGCTGGAGGGGTTAAAAATAAATAAAATAAAACTTAGCTCACCTTAATCCAGACATCCCAACCTGCAAAAACTCATTTCAGGGAGGTGCACTTCTCATTTCCGGGAGGTTTTCTTTTTTCGGATGGATCTTCTGGAGTTAGCCGCGCTTGCGCACTGGGACATAAGATTTCCCTACTGAGGCTCTCCGGCGCATGCGCAGTGTCCCGATGTGCAGCTGAATTTTCCATAAACTGTTTTTGTCAAAACTCAGGAACGCCTCCTCACGTCATTAGCGGTGCGACTGGAGGTTAGGAGGTAGGGAAATCTCACGAAGTAGGGTACCATGTAACGTTACACAGGAAAGGTTTACTGCGAGTAAACCTTTCCGGGATATATTGTTTCACATGCGGGCGTCAGGGAGCCGCTATCTAATAGCGGGAGACTCCCTGAACGTCCGGGAGACTTGAGATCCCTGTTAATCCACTTGCTCGCGCAGCCAGCATCTCTTCTGTCTTCTTCTTTGCTGTGTGCAGGAAAAGGACCTGTGGTGACGTAACTCGGTCATCACATGGTCCGTCACATGATCTTTTACCATGGTGATGGATCATGTGATGACCGGAGTGACGTCACCACAGGTCCTGTTACTGCACAGAGCTAAGATGAAGATGTAGTTTTTTTTAACCCCTCCAGCACTATTTTACTATGCATTCTGTATTAGGAAAGCTATTATTTTCCCTTATAACCATGTTATAAAGGAAAATAATACAATCTACAGAACACCGATCCCAAGCCCGAACTTCTGTGAAGAAGTTCGGGTTTGGGTACCAAACATGTTGATTTTTCTCACGCACGTGCAAAACGTATTACAATGTTCCCGCAACGCACCCTCACCTTTTCCTGCAACGCCCATGTGAAAGAGGCCTTAGTGTGCAGGAGCCCTAAGGTGGGCCCCCAGAATCAGTTACACTGGTGGGCCCTAAGTACCTGAGTATCTATCTATATATCTATGTCATATCTATCTACTGTATCTTCTATCTATCTATCTATCTATCTATCTATCTATCTATCTATCTATCTCCTATCTATCTATCTATCTATCTCCTATCTATCTATCTATCTACTGTATCTTCTATCTATCTATCTATCTATCTATCTACTGTATCTTCTATCTATCTATCTATCTATCTATCTATCTACTGTATCTTCTATCTATCTATCTATCTATCTATCTACTGTATCTTCTATCTATCTATCTATCTATCTATCTATATATCTATGTCATATCTATCTACTGTATCTCCTATCTATCTATCTATCTATCTACTGTATCTTCTATCTATCTATCTATCTATCTATCTAATCTATCTATCTATCTCCTATCTATCTTCTATCTATCTCTGTTGGTCTGCCTTTGACTGGCTAATACCACCATACTGGGACAGAATAAAACTCCTTTAGTTTCTATCTCATTATAATTTATGTCATATCTATATTTCTATCTCATTTTTCTAAAAGTTTACTCTGACAATGATATTACTCTGCAGTGGTGGCCAGACTTACCTCTAGCTGCAGGAGGCCTGTGCCTGTAGGTGGCCCTGGAGGTAGAACGTCCATACCTGTACAGATCTGAGCGCTGTGCACCATAACGTTGCTGAGATGGGACCACCCCCGAGGAGCCATACATTCTGTAGACAGGACGGCAAGTGAGTCGTGTGATTATCTGAAGTTTAGAAAACTTTTCTCCATCTCTTTTTGAACTTCTAAGCACCCAGAATAATTGCATGAAGCTGGGCTCGGGCTGTATCACCTCCCTGTGATTTACATAGCCCGTAGTAATGAATCCGGCCGATTCTGCCTCTCCTCTGGATATCTGCAGTAATTAGCTCGCTATCTGCGCCTCCTTCTGATGCTTTATCTGAACCTGAGCTGGAATCCATCCTGGACGTTGTCTGTGTAATAAACCATCCTGTGCACGTTCTTCCCCCACCTGCACTGCACATTCAGCATGTTCTGGAGGACAACCGTCTAACGGTAATTACCTTCATTATCAGCCGCCTTCTCAAAACCCGAGAAACTCCCAAAAAAATGTTTCTGACCTAGAAATCAATCAGAGGGAATCTCCGAGTGATGCTGAGTGCTGTCCACACAAGGTCGGCTCCACTTGTTCTGTGTGGATTGCAGAGTGTAAGCTCTGTGGTCACAGAAGGTGCGTCAGTCATCCCTGCCAAAGGGGGCGCCACTGAGGCCTGGTACCTGAGGTTTGTGGACACCACAAGCATTACTAATTACTGTTATTATATATGGCGGCATTAGGTCAGCGCTGTTTGGTGGTATAATATGACACTGTTGTTTAGGCACCATCCAACTGGTATCGTTGTTTGTACCCTTTATTACAGTACACAATATGAGGGTACCTCACAGGGTGCCATTTAACCTAAGAACTACCCAGGGTATATAATAAAATTGAATGGTGGGGAGTACGCCAAATAGCATTTTCCGTGGGAAATATAGAAGAATGAGGCCCAGATAAAAATGTCCTACCATTTTGCTTCTGCAGATTGCATGTAAGTCCTTCACCTAGCTGGTGGTGCTGCTGAATCTGACATAAATATCCTCAGAGCCCTGCCCCTGTATCTGACAGCTCTCTCTGCTCTCCCCGTCCCTTCTCTCAGTCTTCGAGATATCAGGGTGGAGAATGTTATACGTGGCAAATCATAGTGTGGAAAGGGGAAGCATATGCAGGCTCCAGATAGAGAGGAAAGAACACACAAGGCAGGGTGAAGGCAGTAGCATCCTGGACACACAGATCCAACATATATTACTGAGAGGACCAGGTCCACATGGGAAAAGCCTGAAACTAGGAGGAGGTTGTAAACTGAATATCAGGAATCAATATATGAAGTAATGAAGAAGATTACAAACTGAAACTTAGTACAACTTTGTTATATTCAAGGTAATCACTTACAGTATACCTTAGGGTACTTTCACACTAGCGTTATTCTTTTCCAGCATAGAGTTCCGTCAACAGGGCTTTATGCCGGAAAAGAACTGATCAGGCATATCCCCATGCATTCTGAATGGATAGAAATCCGTTCAGTTTGCATCAGTATGCCTTCCGTTCAGTCACTGTCACTGCAAATGCCTGATTAGTCGCCGGCATTAATTCCCATTGACTTCCATTAATGCAGGATCCACATTGCAAAACAACTGTGGAAAAGACTGCAAGACGGATCCGTCCATCTGCATGACAAGCGGAGAGAAGGATCCGTTCTTGCAATGCATTTGTAGACGGATCCGCACCCGGATCCGTCTACAAATGCTGTCAGTTGTCACACTGATCAGTGGATCCAGCAGGCAGCTCCGAAGATGGAACTGCCTGCCGGATCACACTGACGCTAGTGTGAAAGTAGCCTTAAATAGCAAGCAAAATAACTGTAAATATACTCAAACATGCCACACACAAGCCAGACATGCTGCACACTCCCAATGTATGCATAGGGCACATGCTGTACACAAGCCAGACATAATGTATACAAATCACTTATACACAGGACACATGATGCACACCCTACATATACAGAAGACACAGGCTGCGTGCACACATCACATATACATAAGACACAGGCTGCGTGCACACATTACATATACATAACACACAGGCTGCGTGCACACATCACATATACATAAGACACAGGCTGCGTGCACACATCACATATACATAAGACACAGGCTGCGTGCACACATTACATATACATAAGACACAGGCTGCGTGCACACATTACATATACATAAGACACAGGCTGCGTGCACACATGACATATACATAAGACACAGGCTGTGTGCACACATTACATATACATAAGACACAGGCTGCGTGCACACATCACATATACATAAGACACAGGCTGCGTGCACACATCACATATACATAAGACACAGGCTGCGTGCACACATTACATATACATAACACACAGGCTGCGTGCACACATCACATATACATAAGACACAGGCTGCGTGCACACATCACATATACATAAGACACAGGCTGCGTGCACACATTACATATACATAACACACAGGCTGCGTGCACACATCACATATACATAAGACACAGGCTGCGTGCACACATCACATATACATAAGACACAGGCTGCGTGCACACATTACATATACATAAGACACAGGCTGCGTGCACACATTACATATACATAAGACACAGGCTGCGTGCACACATGACATATACATAAGACACAGGCTGAGTGCACACATTACATATACATAACACACAGGCTGCGTGCACACATCACATATACATAAGACACAGGCTGCGTGCACACATCACATATACATAAGACACAGGCTGCGTGCACACATTACATATACATAAGACACAGGCTGCGTGCACACATTACATATACATAAGACACAGGCTGCGTGCACACATGACATATACATAAGACACAGGCTGAGTGCACACATTACATATACATAAGACACAGGCTGCGTGCACACATCACATATACATAAGACACAGGCTGCGTGCACACATGACATATACATAAGACACAGGCTGCGTGCACACATCACATATACATAAGACACAGGCTGCGTGCACACATCACAGATATATAACATACAGGCTGCGTGCACACATCACATATACATAAAACACAGGCTGCGTGCACACATCACATATACATAGGACACAGGCTGCGTGCACACATCACATATACATAAGACACAGGCTGCGTGCACACATCACATATACATAGGACACAGGCTGTGTGCACACATCACATATACATAAGACACAGGCTGCGTGCACACATTACATATACATAAGACACAGGCTGCGTGCACACATCACATATATATAACATACAGGCTGCGTGCACACATCACATATACATAAGACACAGGCTGCGTGCACACATCACATATACATAGGACACAGGCTGTGTGCACACATCACATATACATAAGACACAGGCTGTGTGCACACATCACATATACATAAGACACAGGCTGAGTGCACACATCACATATACATAAGACACAGGCTGCGTGCACACATCACATATATATAACATACAGGCTGCGTGCACACATCACATATATATAACATACAGGCTGCGTGCACACATCACATATACATAAGACACAGGCTGCGTGCACACATCACATATACATAAGACACAGGCTGCGTGCACACATTACATATACATAAGACACAGGCTGCGTGCACACATTACATATACATAAGACACAGGCTGCGTGCACACATGACATATACATAAGACACAGGCTGTGTGCACACATTACATATACATAAGACACAGGCTGCGTGCACACATCACATATACATAAGACACAGGCTGCGTGCACACATCACATATACATAAGACACAGGCTGCGTGCACACATTACATATACATAACACACAGGCTGCGTGCACACATCACATATACATAAGACACAGGCTGCGTGCACACATCACATATACATAAAACACAGGCTGCGTGCACACATCACATATACATAAAACACAGGCTGCGTGCACACATCACATATACATAAGACACAGGCTGCGTGCACACATCACATATACATAAGACACAGGCTGCGTGCACACATTACATATACATAAGACACAGGCTGCGTGCACACATTACATATACATAAGACACAGGCTGCGTGCACACATGACATATACATAAGACACAGGCTGAGTGCACACATTACATATACATAACACACAGGCTGCGTGCACACATCACATATACATAAGACACAGGCTGCGTGCACACATCACATATACATAAGACACAGGCTGCGTGCACACATTACATATACATAAGACACAGGCTGCGTGCACACATTACATATACATAAGACACAGGCTGCGTGCACACATGACATATACATAAGACACAGGCTGAGTGCACACATTACATATACATAAGACACAGGCTGCGTGCACACATCACATATACATAAGACACAGGCTGCGTGCACACATGACATATACATAAGACACAGGCTGCGTGCACACATCACATATACATAAGACACAGGCTGCGTGCACACATCACAGATATATAACATACAGGCTGCGTGCACACATCACATATACATAAAACACAGGCTGCGTGCACACATCACATATACATAAGACACAGGCTGCGTGCACACATCACATATACATAAGACACAGGCTGCGTGCACACATCACATATACATAGGACACAGGCTGTGTGCACACATTACATATACATAAGACACAGGCTGCGTGCACACATCACATATACATAAGACACAGGCTGCCTGCACACATCACATATATATAACATACAGGCTGCGTGCACACATCACATATACATAAGACACAGGCTGCGTGCACACATCACATATACATAAGACACAGGCTGTGTGCACACATAACATATACATAAGACACAGGCTGTGTGCACACATCACATATACATAAGACACAGGCTGTGTGCACACATCACATATACATAAGACACAGGCTGCGTGCACACATCACATATATATAACATACAGGCTGCGTGCACACATCACATATATATAACATACAGGCTGCGTGCACACATATAAAGCACTTAACATTGCAGTGACTCTTGTCTGTACATTGATACCTGCACGTGGCATAGATACACACTCATTACTGCTGCCGTTTTATTGGGCCCCATAGCAAAGCTTAGTATGGAAGCAGGAACACAGCGAGGAGAAGACAAATGTATGCGGAAACTATAATAAACATAATAAACTATGTAACGTCTCATGTAACCAAGGCAAAGGGAGTAAGAAATCACAAAATGTAAAACATCCTCGTTGCTTCTCTGTGACTAACCTGGCATAAACAAGTCTAGTAGTCAGCGCACGGGTGTCGGGCGTGGGGTGGCATCCTGTACCATCCACTGGCGCGGCTTTGCTCCTGTTGTGTTGGGCACTATTATACATGACACCACCTACAGTATAGATACCATATTTTCTGCTGCTTCTGTTGAGATTGTTGCAGGGGTGACATCTGTCACTGGGAACAACAAATATGGAGTGAAACACAGTTTTATGACTTCCCCAGGTATCAGCAGCTTCTTGGCTTCCCCTTTCCATCCCTCATAGGAAAGGCAGACAGTGACCCTTAGGCTAGAATGCCACTATTCTGCTGACATTACGGGTCAGAGCATAAACTGGAAAGTGGGACTGGCCCAGCGTGAGACCCACAGCAGCCACAGTACTTTTGCATCTCAAATTGTGCAATAAATGTCCCCTGGTATTAACCCTTTAACCCATATACAGAGATATGGACTTCGCTGCATGGGAGCCACCAGGCCACTACCTCCTGGAGTAGTCTCTGTGTGGTTGAAAGATGACCCACATGGGTCAGAGACACAGGCACAGAGCAACTAGGGGTCTGGCAAAATTGTAGTCAGGGCAGGCAAAGTATGTGCAATATGGTCTGAGGTCAGGGCAGGCAACAAAGGGTCAATATGAAGGGCAGGCACTGCTCAGGCTAGATAGTGGAGGGTCAGAATCCAGTAAAGGTGCAGAAGTCAGAACACAAGCAGAAAACAAACAGCACACCTTCACCCACAAGGGGAGGGGCCTTAAGTACCAAAAAGTGACCAGTCATTGGCTGTAGTGATTTAGGGTGCCCACATGCTGTCCCTTCAAGGGCCAGGAGGAGCGCATTCATATTGTGGGATAGGAGTTAAAAGGCCTAGGTGGCAGTAAGCAGGCCCGCGGCCTACTAGGAGGCTCCCACAGACGACTCGGGCAGCCGAACCCACCACAAGGGAGCAGCAGAAGAAAGCCGGGTCCGGGCCGCTGGGACAAGAGGAAGAGGGGAGCGGAACCCATGCCTGCCCAAGGGAGCAGAACGTGGAGGCCACAGGCCGCCGATCATGTAACATTGGTAGTTGTGGTTTGGCAGAGCCACAGGCTGTAGACCACTGCTTTATGTGGATATTATGTGTTATACATAATCAATTAATAAGAGCGTCGCCCCCAGAGTAGTCGTTCATGTAATATCACAGCTATCAATATGGCTAAAGGAAGACGATCAATCACTTACCGCAGATGTCACCATTACTTTTCGGGCCCACACCGACCTAATTAGCTGCTGTCTTCTGATTCCCTCCATCAACACAATAGTACTTTTGTTGCTGTGAAATAAAATCATATCTGTGGTTGTGGAGGTCATACAATAAATTATCCTCGGCAGGAATCCATTCCACGTGATGCCTCCAGCCTGGTAATTCATTAGGACATTAAACGCAGCGATAAATTTCATCCATTGACTAATGGGACATTCAAAAGAAACGACTCATTAATCAGTTTCACCCTGGAGATGTTTATTTCCAAGAACTGTTATCTCAGCATGAAGCACCCTCCACCAGACCCTCGGCTGCAGCAACGTCCTCTGCAGGTGGTCACCCTCCACCAGACCCTCGGCTGCAGCAACGTCCTCTGCAGGTGGTCACCCTCCACCAGACCCTCAGCTGCAGCAACGTCCTCTGCAGGTGGTCACCCTCCACCAGACCCTCGGCTGCAGCAACGTCCTCTGCAGGTGGTCACCCTCCACCAGACCCTCGGCTGCAGCAACGTCCTCTGCAGGTGGTCCCCCTCCACCAGACCCTTGGCTGCAGCGACGTCCTCTGCAGGTGGTCCCTCTCCACCAGACCCTCGGCTGCAGCAACATCCTCTGCAGGTGGTCCCCCTCCACCAGACCCTTGGCTGCAGCAACGTCCTCTGCAGGTGGTCCCCCTCCACCAGACCCTCGGCTGCAGCAACGTCCTCTGCAGGTGGTCACCCTCCACCAGACCCTCGGCTGCAGCAACGTCCTCTGCAGGTGGTCACCCCCCACCAGACCCTCGGCTGCAGCAACGTCCTCTGCAGGTGGTAACCCTCCACCAGACCCTCGGCTGCAGCGACGTCCTCTGCAGGTGGTCCCCCTCCACCAGACCCTCGGCTGCGGCAACGTCCTCTGCAGATGGTAACCCTCCACCAGACCCTCGGCTGCAGCAACATCCTCTGCAGATGGTCACCCTCCACCAGAACCTCGGCTGCAGCAACGTCCTCTGCAGGTGGTCCCCCTCCACCAGACCCTCGGCTGCGGCAACGTCCTCTGCAGGTGGTAACCCTCCACCAGACCCTCGACTGCAGCAACATCCTCTGCAGATGGTCACCCTCCACCAGAACCTCGGCTGCAGCAACGTCCTCTGCAGGTGGTCACCCTCCACCAGACCCTCGGCAGCAGCAACATCCTCTGCAGATGGTCACCCTCCACCAGACCCTCGGCTGCAGCAACATCCTCTGCAGGTGGTAACCCTCCACCAGACCCTTGGCTGCAGCAACGTCCTCTGCAGGTGGTCACCCTCCACCAGACCCTCGGCTGCAGCAACATCCTCTGCAGGTGGTTACCCTCCACTAGAGTTGTTGCGATACCAATTTTTTGATTCGGTTTCGATACCATGAAAAAGTATTGCGATACTCGATACCATTCGATACCACGCGAAAAAAATAAACAAAAAAAGCCACGTGCATTCCTCATTTTTAAAAATGGCGAATCGCGCAGTTTTTATTTTATTTTTTCTGTTCCGGCATTCACCACCTAGATTTTTTTAAATATATTTTAATAGTTTGGACTTTTCTGACGTGGCGATGTAATATGTTTATTATTTAAATATTTTATATGTGAAATTGGGAAAAGGGGGTGATTTATACTTCATATTTTAGTGTTTTTTGTTTGTTTTTTTTACACTTTTTATTTAATGACTATTTTCCCCTTAGGGGCTAGAACCTGGGATCTTTCATCCCTTTTCCTATTCAGCCTGATAGATCTCTATCAGGGTGAATAGGACTCCACACTGTCCCTGCTGCTCTGTGCACACAGCATCAGGGATGTTACCATGGCAACCAGGGCTTCTGTAGCGTCCTGGCTGCCATGGTAACCGATCGGAGCCCCAGGCTTACACAGCTGGGGCTCCGATCAGAAGCTGCCACTGCACCACCAATGAGGGGGGGGGGGGAGAGAGGTCCCTGTGGCCACTGCCACCAATGATTTTAATACTGGGGGGTTGAGAGGGGCCGGCACACTGTGCCACCAATGATTTTAATGGGATGGGTGGGTTGAGGGGGGGGGGGCAATGATAACTACCTCTTTATACAGGAGGCGGGTACTGGCAGATCAGCGGCAGTTAACTGCCGCTGATCGCAGCTCCCTGTCAGGGGCAGGGTGCCGGCAATGCGATTCTGCTGCCGGCACCCGCCTCCTGTATGTGTTAAAGACTGACTACTGTATATGAGTCCAGACTTTCACTATCAGGCCACACAGAGCGGCGCCCAGCAATGTCCCAGCACTCACCATTAGTCCTGGGCGCCGCTCCGTTCGCCCGCAGGGCTCCATTACTGTCTCCTGTCCTGCTCCACATGCTGCTGATTACTATCGGAGCGATGGGAGGAGACATCAGATTCACTAGTGGGCGTTCCTTCTCCCTGGCTGTAGCGCTGTCCAATCGCAGCGCAGGGAGAAGGAACGCCCACTAGTGAAGCTGATGTCTCCTCCCATCGCTCCGATAGTAATCAGCAGCATGTGGAGCAGGAGAGGAGACAGTAATGGGGCACTGCAGGCGAACGGAGCGGCGCCCAGGACTAATGGTGAGTGCTGGGGCATCGCTGGGCGCAGCTCTGTGTTGAAATAATCCTATCATTGGTGGCGCAGTGCGCCCGCCCCTCCTCCGCCCCTCTCTTCTCATTGCCGGCACCGCCCCTCCTCCGCCCCTCGCTTCTCATTGCCGGCGCCGCCCCTCCTCCGCCCCTCGCTTCTCATTGCCGCCCCTCCTCCGCCCCTCGCTTCTCATTGCCGCCCCTCCTCCGCCCCTCGCTTCTCATTGCCGCCCCTCCTCCGCCCCTCGCTTCTCATTGCCGCCCCTCCTCCGCCCCTCGCTTCTCATTGCCGCCCCTCCTCCGCCCCTCGCTTCTCATTGGTGGCAGCGGCAGCAGCAGCAGCACAGGGGGAGGGAGGACAGCTTCCTTCTCCCCGTGCTGCTGAGAGAGAACATGAGCGCGCCGATAGCAGCGCGCTCATGTTCAGAGATACTAGACTGCGCAGAAGCGCAGCCCAGTATCGAAAAAACGGAAATCCCGGTATCGTATCGATACCGGGACAAAAGTATCGATTGGGTATCGAAATTTCGATACCCGCAACAACCCTACCCTCCACCAGACCATCGGCTGCAGCAACGTCCTCTGCATGTGATCACCCTCCACCAGACCCTCGGCTGCAGCAGCGTCCACTGCAGGTGGTCATCCTCCACCAGACCCTCGCCTGCAGCAACGTCCTCTGCAGGTGGTCACCCTCCACTAGACCATCGGCTGCAGCAACAATCTTTGCAGGTGGTCACCCTCCACCGGACCCTCGTCTGTAGCAACGTCCTCTGCATGTGGTCACCCTCCACCAGACCCTCGACTGCAGCAACGTCCTCTGCAGGTGGTCACCCTCCACCAGACCCTCGGCTGCAGCAATGTCCTCTGCAGGTGGTCACCCTCCACCAGACCCTCGACTGCAGCAACGTTCTCTGCAGGTGGTCACCCTCCACCAGACCCTCGACTGCAGCAACGTCCTCTGCAGGTGGTCACCCTCCACCAGACCCTCGGCTGCAGCAACGTCCTCTGCAGGTGGTCACCCTCCACCAGACCCTCGACTGCAGCAACGTCCTCTGCAGGTGGTCACCCTCCACCAGACCGTCGGCTGCAGCAACGTCCTCTGCAGGTGGTCACCCTCCACCAGACCCTCGACTGCAGCAACGTTCTCTGCAGGTGGTCACCCTCCACCAGACCCTCGACTGCAGCAACGTCCTCTGCAGATGGTCACCCTCCACCAGACCCTCGGCTGCAGCAACGTCCTCTGCAGGTGGTCACCCTCCACCAGACCCTAGACTGCAGCAACGTTCTCTGCAGGTGGATAGCACTTAATCCTGGATAGCACTTAGCCCTGAATTAAAAAGGCATTCAAATGTGATGCAATGAATGAATTAAATAGAAACAGAGATAATTTAGGAAAAAGAAGTCAGAAATCCAGGACACAGAGGAGTACAAGGAGGTTCCTTCAACTCTAAGCCTAGTTATGGCACTCAATGCCAGTCTGCAACCGCATCTTGCATATTGTTGGTGTGAATATTCAAATTGCAAATTTTTATTGTGAATATCGCCACTTTGAGAGTTTGCGAAGATTTAAAATATAGTGCTATATATTCGTATTCGCAAATATTCTCGATTTTTATTATTTAATTTTTTTCAGCTGAAGCCATGATTCCTCCCTGCTTCTTGCTTGTGGTCAAGAAGGCTGCAATATCTTTGTCTGAGCTTAGCAACATCCCTAGCGACCAATAGGAAAGTTGCCGACCTCTTACTATATAAGAACCTCCCCAGCAGCCATTTTCTGCAGTTTTTTGCAGTTCTGGGGGAAAGAGAGCAGTGTTATTGCTGTGCTCTGTGCTTTGCTGTGTCATTACATTAGATAGTTACTTAGCTTTTATATATATATATAAATAATACAGATCGTTAGTGGGAGATAGTCAGTGTAGGTTATATCCTGATACAGTGTAGCTGACAGGTTCCAGGGCAGGGTGTTAGGTAGTGTGATAGGGATTACATTTTTTTCTGCTGTCCATACATACATGCTACAGACATAGCGCTGTGATGTCACAACAATACTAAGTGCACCAATCAGTAATATCTACTTAGACCTGCTAAAATGTGAAGTTGCACGTTTTGCGCAAAAATATGCTCATCATTAATTGCCGATTTGCGCAATTGCGAATATATTGGAGCGCTCTATCTGCATATAAAGCTGTTGTAATGTTCTGCCGTGCCGACCATTTTCTCCAGTCTCAGGAAACTTCTAGCAGCTTGGAAAATGTAGCAAAAGTAAACCCATGCCTGTATTGCACGCGCAATACGCGTATATTACATTGCCGATTTTCGCAATCAAGAAAATAATGGCGAATTCGCAAATTTATGACGAATATTTGCCCAAATATTTGCGAAATATCACGAATTTGAAAATTGCCCTTGCCGCTCATCAATAATCTTGCATACAGTGTGTAGTTTTCAGCACCCATCCCTAAAAAGATGGAAAGCGTTCAGAGAAGGACAGCTATATGAATACACGGAAGATCTGACTGTATTTACCCTACAGAAGACAAGGCTGAGGGGGATAGAATATCTTTATAGACATATGCAAAAGTATCCTACAAATCTATGTAAAAATCTGTCTTTTTGCGGCAAGAGGTTTATGGCTAATGGAAAGGAAGGAAATATAATTTGACTGCAGAGTTCGAGAGCATTACTATTTTGTCTGAACCAAAAAGTTATGGGATCTGCAGGGTTGCACAATAGAAGCACAATACACAAGGTTACTGGCAGTCATGGAGAATGTTGATCCAGGGATCTGCTCTGTGGCCAGCAGGGGGCAGAAAGGAATATATTCCTCTTTATGGCATATTGGGACTATCCCATGCAAGGGTGACATTATTCTGGATCAACCCTGCTCTGTAGAAACTGTCCAGGAACGATAAACTTGACAACAGTGACTTGTCTCTAAATTGACAGATCTCAATCTGATTGTCATCCCTGGGATCCGTGGATTCCAAACTGACCAACCTACAGGATCTAGTGCCATAGGACACCTCAAAGGTCAGGTGGAGTCCATGCCTCGATTGGTTTATATGTGAGATGGGGAAACAGCTCTCATTGTTTGAACACTGTTTGTGTGGAGTAAATTAAATGTTCTGGACTGATATTCTGCTGTTTGGCCACAAGATGCCGCTGTTTCCTAACACAGCTACAGACTGCATATACATCTCCATATTCATGAGAGGGGTGGAGTTACACACAGCCTGCAGAGGAAGAGAAAGGATACAGCAGCCATCTTAGAGGGAGGTGAAACCAAGGAGCTGTGTGAGCAGATAATCTGACAGCATCCAAGTGTAAGAGCATACCTCAGTGACCAGAGCTGCAGCTAAGTGAAGCTGATCGTGTTCAAGACCTTGATCCTGTCCAGAGAAAGGAAGATTGCTGCCAGGAACGCTGATGAGAGCAGAGGAACAAAGCAACATACACTGCGGTACCTCATGCTTGTTAGAGAGACATTTGTTCTGTTCATAGTCACCAGCGGATGCAAAGCAGACCCGGTTTGGTAAGATCGTGCACTCACCTCATTACAGTGTTGGTGCCTAGAGACTGAGATCAGGCCTGTAGTTAGTTAGTAGGGTTTCTGTTTGTGTCAGGCCACAAATGTTACTACTGTTCATTGCAAGGACTCCATAACTTAAAGTGACATTTCACATTGGAGAGCTGAAAATTCCCACAAACTCAAGCCAGGCTGGCGTTTTGCTCAGAAGGAATACTCAGGCACGTGCTACAGAACCAGTTATGGGAGGAGGATTACTGTAGATCTGTGTAAGATTGTAAGCTGTTGTGCCGCACCACAGGCTAGCACAGTGATGGGCAAACTGCGGCTCTCCAGCTGTTGTAAAACTACAAATCCCATCATGCCCTGCTGTAGGCTGATAGCTGTAGGCAGACTGGGCATACTGGGAGTTGTAGTTTTACAACAGCTGGAGAGCTGCAGTTTGCCCATCCCTGGGCTAACACATACCACACACCCTTACGGTGATTCTTGTTCTTTTAGGGTAATAACAGGTAAGGTGTGACAGTAGTTGTTCCCGCCAGTAGGTAAATTACTGCACTTTCTCCTTACATCCATCAGAGGGCGCCGTGCTGTGCAGCACAAGGGTCTCAGCCTTCGGGCTGGGTGTATGTAAATTGATTGTATGTTCCCAGCATTTGTGGTTGTGTTTATTGCCATTCTGTTTTGGCAAAAGCTGGTGTTGGGGTTGCTTTCCTTGTTCGTGACTTCACTGTATCCTGGGGAGCCCACCCCGGTACATGGTCTACATCTTGGCGTAGTCGGCAGGATACAGCAACAGTTATGGATGGGAACGTGGCGGGAGATCTTCCCCCGGTGCCAATGGTGCCGGTCCAGGACCCAGCTCAGGGTGCGCAAGTGCAAGACCAAATTGCCCCGCCATGCCCGTACCTTCCGACTTCCGAGCTGCACAGAGGTTGCATTGGGGGCTTTAGAGGGTGATGTCAGACGGACAGTGATGGTAAGGCCTGAATCCAAGAGGGACACCCTAGAGAAAATATTCAGAACAGATGAAGTCCGAGCCGACGTTAAACTTCCAACCCCTGCAGTAGCTGGGCGTCCTGCGGCCGTACACCAGAAGCTAAGCCCTAAGCGTGAGGAACACGATCTGTATGCCAGCAGCCCCATTATGGAAGCCGAGTTGGAAGGCCAGAAGGTACGCTACCTAGTTGATACAGGGTCGGAGTGTACCCTTATACCTCTGGAGTTCTTCGAAAGACACTTTGGACATATGATGGAGCCGGAAGACGGGAGCGTCATCAGGCTGACGGCTGCCAATATCAGAGAGATGGACATCCGAGGGATAGTCTGGATGTGGGTCCAGCTGTTTGGGCAAGATGTCGGCAAGAAGGGGGTCATGCTGGTGGACCATTCGTCCCGGAGAGGGATGAATGTGGTGCTAGGTATGAACATGCTGATAGACCTAGACCAGTGGTGGGCAAACTTTTTTGTCAACTGAGCCAAATATCGCCAAAACCACGATTGAAATTTCTTTCGAGAGCCACATTTTTAAAACCTAAAATATTGCGTCAACAGTACCAGTGAGGACTATTAGCGCATGCACTACTTTTTTGCGGTGCGGAGGCACAGCCAGAAGCACCACGGAAGCACTCTGTAGCACTCATATCCCGGATCCTGGACCTATTGAAGTGGACCCATTCACTTCAGCATGCGCTACTTTTTTGCGGTGCTGGCAGTCGGATCGCGAACCCCATGCAGCTGCCCCATGGTCTGTGTCCGTGCATTGCGGACCGCTATTTGCGGTCCGCAGCACAGGCACGGCGCCCTTACATTCGTGGGCATGAGCCCAGAGTGTGTTTTTACATACTTTTATATGTACTTTCTTTTATTTGGATCTTGATTATTATTTCATTTTATCTTTATCATTTTTTACTTTTATTAAACTTGTCTGCAGATGTGGATGTAATGTGGATGACGCACTTATGGGAGATATCTGTGGATGACGCACTTATGGGGGATATCTGTGGATGACGCACTTATGGGGGATATCTGTGGCTGACGCACTTATGGGGGATATCTGTGGATGACGCACTTATGGGGGATATCTGTGGCTGACGCACTTATGGGGGATATCTGTGGCTGACGCACTTATGGGGGATATCTGTGGCTGACGCACTTATGGGGGATATCTGTGGCTGACGCACTTATGGGGGATATCTGTGGATGACGCACTTATGGGGGATATCTGTGGATGACGCACTTATGGGGGATATCTGTGGCTGACGCACTTATGGGGGATATCTGTGGATGACGCACTTATGGGGGATATCTGTGGATGACGCACTTATGGGGGATATCTGTGGATGACGCACTTATGGGGGATATCTGTGGATGACGCACTTATGGGGGATATCTGTGGATGACGCACTTATGGGGGATATCGGTGGAGGGCACTTATGGGCAATATCTGTGGATGACGCACTTATGGGGGATATCTGTGGATGACGCACTTATGGGGGATATCTGTGGCTGACGCACTTATGGGGGATATCTGTGGATGACGCACTTATGGGGGATATCTGTGGATGACGCACTTATGGGGGATATCTGTGGATGACGCACTTATGGGGGATATCTGTGGATGACGCACTTATGGGGGATATCTGTGGATGACGCACTTATGGGGGATATCTGTGGATGACGCACTTATGGGGGATATCTGTGGATGACGCACTTATGGGGGATATCGGTGGAGGGCACTTATGGGGAATATCTGTGGCTGACGCACTTATGGGGGATATCTGTGGATGACGCACTTATGGGGGATATCTGTGGCTGACGCACTTATGGGGGATATCTGTGGATGACGCACTTATGGGGGATATCTGTGGATGACGCACTTATGGGGGATATCTGTGGCTGACGCACTTATGGGGGATATCTGTGGATGACGCACTTATGGGGGATATCTGTGGATGACGCACTTATGGGGGATATCTGTGGATGACGCACTTATGGGGGATATCTGTGGATGACGCACTTATGGGGGATATCTGTGGATGACGCACTTATGGGGGATATCTGTGGATGACGCACTTATGGGGGATATCGGTGGAGGGCACTTATGGGGAATATCTGTGGATGACACATATATAGCATAAGATGCTATATATGTCCCCTCCACAGATATCCCCCATAAGTGCTCTCCACAGATATCCCCCATAAGTGCCCTCCACAGATATCCCCCATAAGTGCCCTCCGGTAAGTAAAGTAATGTATTAGTGGGGGGAAGGGAGGAGGCAGGGACACTTGCTGCGTGGCCGGTGCGGTGCCCGGCGCTGTGCACACACTGTGGGCAGCTCCTACCTTTCTGCTGCAGGACATTTCGCTTCTCCTGAGCTGCGGCCTCTTCACCACTCCTCACATGGCTGGTGTTCTGCCGAAAGTCCGCCGCTGCCCGCCCTTCTGCTGCTGTGCGCAGCGTGACATCTCACCCTCCGTCATGCGCCTCCTGCCCCTCCCGCCTGCTTCATTCATAAAGTGGAAGGAGCAGACAGACGGGGCAGGAGGCGCATGACGGACATTTTGCAAGCAGCTTGAGCGGCGCAATATGGCTGCGCGGCCGCCCACCCGTCCAGCCCGCACCAAAGAGCCGCATTCAAGGATCTAAAGAGCCGCTTGTGGCTCGCGAGCCGCACTTTGCCGACCACTGACCTAGACCATCAACTTTATGCCAAAGAAAGGCCAAAGTATTGGCAACGGTCTACCACGCACCAGCCAGCCCAGAAGATTCTACAGCAGATGGTGAGGAGCTGTAGTCTGCGAAAGGGCAACATGTCCGGTCCATTGGACACGTGAGGGTGCCACGGAGGACCTCAGTGAAGATCCCACCTTGACAAGAGCAAATTTTGATGCTGCCGGTGGGGGCTGGATGACAACTGTTCCTGGGAATACCTTGCTGGCCGAAGTTTATGTGTCCGAAGGGGATATTCCTCGAAGAAGGAGCTTCACGCTACAGCGAGATAGGAGATCAGCCTGGACCTATGCTGTAGAGGTCCATCAAAGGGAGACCCCGACAGCGGAGTGGAGCGTTCAAGTGATCATGGCCCGGATGGGGGTGGACTGCAAGACTGCAAGGACAACAGAAGTTGCTGGAAGACACCCTTTGGGAATTTCAGAAGACCTTCTCGAGACATGATGAGGACTTCGGGTGTGCTTCCGCCATCAAACCCGAAATCCCCACCGGCAATGCTGCACCGATCAGGGAGTGTTACCAGCAAATCCCGCCTAAAATGTACCAGGAGGTGAAGGATATGGTGGCCAGCAAGTTGGAAAACCAAGTAATTCAAGAGAGTCAAAGTCCTTGGGCTGCTCCAGTAGTCTTGGTGCGGAAGAAAGATGGAGTCTTCGGTTCTGCGTGGATTATCGGAAGCTGAATGCCCAGACCGTCAGGGATGCCTACCCCCTACCTAGATGACATAGTAGTGTTTGGGGCCTCCTTTGAGGATCACCTCCAGAAGCTGTGACAGGTCCTAGGACGGCTGCAAGACCATGGGCTCAAAATCAAGCCCAAGAAGTGCCAACTGTTCGACAGCAGATAGAGTATCTGGGACATTTGGTCACCCAGGAGGGGGTAAAGCTGTCCAGAAGTGGCCCCAGCCGAGTACATTACGAGAGGTCTGGGCGTTTGTGGGACTGGCCAGCTATTACAGGAGGTTTATACCCAAATTTGCTCATTTATTGGACCCTTTAAAAGAGTTGTTAACGGGCATTGCAGGAGGCCCCAAGAATCGTTCCATCGAGTAGGGACCCCAGCAACAAGAGGCCTTTGAAGTAGTGAAGGAGGCGCTGACCAGTGCCCCGATTCTGAATTATGCGCGGTTCAACACCCCATTCCTTCTGTACACTGACAGAAGTCTACATGGGGCCGTGTTATCCCAAGTCCAGGATGGACGTGAGAGAGTCATTGCCTATGGCAGCCAGTCTCTGAGGGAGTCAGAGCACAACCCTGACAACTATAGCCCCTTTAAATTGGAACTACTGCCATGGGTGACCCATGACGAAAGGTTTGTGGAGTACCTGACAGGTGCAGAGGTGACCGAGATGACGGACAACAACCTGTTAGCACATCTGGAGAATGCCAAGCTTGGTGCACTTGAGCAGAGGTGGTTGGTTCGCCTTTCTAACTATCAATAAGTTCCGGTCAGGTAGGGAGAACGGCAACGCCGGTGCACTCTCCCGAGTCCCTGTAGGGTTTTCTGGTATGTTAGATTAGTACATTGGCATGTGTAAGCTGATTCTCTGGATTAAGAAGAGAGACCTCCTTTTATGTTGACGGAGGTCACAGAAAAATTAGGGCTGTGGCCCTTTAACCGTCTCTGGCAGGATTGCGGTCCGGAGGCGGTCGATTCATTCCTCCTTGACGTGCCGGCGCGTCATCTCGCGAGACGCGAGATTTCCTGTGAACGCGCGCACACAGGCGGTAAACTAGCTGATCTACAGCCTGCCAGCGGCGATCGTTCGCTGGCAGGCTGTAGATGCGATTTTTTTAACCCCTAAAAGGTATATTAGACGCTGTTTTGATAACAGCGTCTAATATACCTGCTACCTGGTCCTCTGGTGTCCCTTTTACTTGGATCGACCACCAGAGGACACAGGCAGCTCTGTAAAGTAGCACCAACCACCACTACACTACACCCCCCCTGTCACTTATTAAACCCTTATTAACCCCCTGATCACCCCATATAGACTACCTGATCACCCCCCTGTCATTGATCACCCCCCTGTCATTGATCACCCCCCTGTAAGGCTCCATTCAGACGTCCGTATGTGTTTTGCGGATCCGCTGTGTCCGTGTTTTGCGGATCCGCTGTGTCCGTGTTTTGCGGATCCACGGATCCGCGTATCCGCAAAACACATACGGACGTCTGAATGGAGCCTTACAGGGGGGTGATAAATGACATATAGCCCATATAGACTCACTGATCACCCCCCTGTCATTGATCACCCCCGTGTAAGGCTGTCTCCATTCAGAGGTCCGTATGTGTTTTGCGGATCCATGGATCGGATCCGCAAAACACATACGGACGTCTGAATGGAGCCTTACAGGGGGGGTGATCATCCCATATAGACTCCCTGATCATCCCCCTGTCATTGATCACCCCCCTGTAAGGCTCCATTCAGAGGTCTGTATGTGTTTTGCAGATGCACGGATCCATGGATCGGATCCGCAAAACACGGACACTGCGGATCCGCAAAACACATACGGACGTCTGAATGGAGCCTTACAGGGGGGTGATCAATGACAGGGTGGTGATCACCCCATATAGACTCCCTGATCACCCCCCTGTCATTGATCACCCCCCTGTAAGGCTCCATTCAGACATTTTTTTGGCACAAGTTAGCGGAAATAGATTTTTTTGTTTTTTTTGTTTTTTCTTACAAAGTCTCATTTTCCACTAACTTGTGACAAAAAATAAAATCTCACATGAACTCACCATACCCCTCACGGAATCCAAATGCGTAATTATTTTTTTGACATTTATATTCCAGACTTCTTCTCACGCTTTAGGGCCCCTAAAATGCCAGGGCAGTATAAATAGCCCACATGTAAAGTAAAAATGTCAGCAGCAATGAAATACCACCAAATGAAATCTCTATTAGTGAGAAGAAAAGGAGATAAAATTTATTTGGGTGGTAAGTTGCATGACCGAGCAATAAACGGTGAAAGTAGTGTAGTGCAGAAGTGTAAAAAGTGGTCTGGTCATTAAGGGGGTTTAAGCTAGGGGGGCTGAGGTGGTTAAATAAATTAGATTATGCGAAGTGTCTGATTAAGATTAGTAATAGTAGACTTCTCACAGACAGGAGTGCAATGTCCCTTTAAATATAGACTTATATTAGATCTCCTATATTGAATGTGGAGGTCCAGAAAAAATTAAGGCTATGCCTTCAGTGGGGGTGAATGAAGCGTGGTTTTGGGGATATGGAGGTTGAAAGGCCACTCAGTCCCGTGGGGATTGGTCTATACCCCGATCAGTCACTACCTCCTTACCTAAACCCTCCGGCCGACACTTTCTCCAGTGAGAGCTCGATAGCGCACTTGAGATTAGTCTGACCAGTTCCTCTGTTTGTAAGTATGAGGCCTGGGGTTAAAAGATGGGTGCTTTAAGTTGGGGATCCTGTCGCTGAGTCTTCGACTGTTAATAAAAACGGGTCTTCTTGGGTCCCAGTAAGGTTACCGCTGCCTTGCTAGACAACTGCGCAGAGAGGTGATGGGGAAACAGATCTCTTACTAGCTCCCCCCTGCAGGGCAAAATGGCGGGTCTCCACGCTGCCCAGGTAAGTGCTGTTTGTGGCGGTAACCTGGAGTGCGGCACTTGTGATGATTCTCCACACGGCGGCTTAGTGAAGATTATCTCTTCCGATCTCAGGAAAGGGTCATAGTAGGTAACAGCCGGCTCTGTATGTGTAGGTCTTCTTCAGTGCTGCGCGATCTTAATTGAAATCTCAGACCGCGGCTTCTCGGCAATGAAGGCCTGAGCTGGCGTTCCGATCCAGGGTAAGCTCCTCCAAGTCTGGTCGGAGTGTATTTTATAGTCCCACAGATCTTATTATAACCTGACTTGCGGTACTATAGTTCTTGCGGACTAGGGCAGAAGCAGGGTTCTGTAGTCCACCGCGCCCCCATTCAAATCTAGGCCGGGGATTCCTCCTCCGCTAGGCCTCACTGGTAACTTCGGAACGGAGCTGTCCTATGGCCCCGGACAGGTCTGAAATCAGGGCAGGTGATAGCAACAGTCACCTAAGATCAGAGATGAGGTCTTTAAACTTTATAAAATGGGCGGATGAAGTCAGATTAGGACTGCAGTATCAGAGCTGAGGAGAGAGACGTCTTCCTCAGTCCGCAGTTAGCCATGCCCCTGAGTCCCTGTAGGGTTCTCGTCTCAGAGTGCCGATGAGGAGCTAGAGGACACTGAAAATGTCGATTACCCATGTTCCAGGACGTGGCACATTCAAGTGGGGTGGTGTCCGGCATGCCAATGGTGCTGGGAAAGACGTTGGCTGATTGGGAAAGGGTCCAGAATGGCTGCCCTGTGGAAAGTGAAAGAATGGGTCCAGACCAAGATCTGGCCTCGGCACACGGTCTACATATATCTGGGGGTCCCTCAGACAAACACCACAATTAAGAGTGCCGCATCCAGCTTATCTCTAGGATGAGAGCACGTGAGGTCTCTGGTAAAGGTTGGATGTCTTTGCCATAAATGACTCTTCTTCAGTCCCTCAGACAAGAATATCTGGGGGGAAATTTATCATCTCCCTGCGCATCTTTTTTGGCATATAAAAGTTGCAAACCTCCTGTTGTCGACTTTTGAACCACCACTTGCGAGTAGCATTTCTATGCCGCCCTCATCACTTTCCAAAAAGGTGTCGGGGAGTGGACGAGATGACCACCACATTTATCTTCACTTGTGCCTTTTCTCAGGTGTAAGTGAAGACAGAAGTCTATAGCAGCTCCGAGCTGTGGTAGATTCCATTCTAGCGCATGGGCAGTATGTGCCTAATTGATGATGAGGTGTGCGCGTCCTCATAAATTAGTCGCATCCTCCAGCAGCGCAGGAGATTTTTCAAATCTTCCCCCTGCTGTTTATAATAAAGCTTGAGACTTGTTTGCCTATTAAGCCATGATAGAAATCTTCGTCCTTTGTGCGGAGCTGATCCACCGAGCAGTAAATCGCAGAGTTATTGTTATTTATGTCTCTTGCCGTTGTGTGAAGGTGACGCTGGATCGGTTGCATCATGAAGCTGCGGCTACAACACTCCGTGATTTCTTCTTTGATAATGACCTTATAGATACCGTCATGGCCGCACACAGAGGTTTCAATATTATTACAGGGTAACTCAGACTCTCTGGACCATTCGATGTGTTAAATGACATTTATCCAGGACGATGAGGAAGGGCAGGCAGGAGAGGCCACAATGACAACAACCCAGTCAGCACAGGTCTCTGCTGATCACAGAGGAGGAAGCAGCTCCAAAATGACCGCTTATCCCTCGATCACTACACCGCATGGCAGGACATTGAATAGTGGTCAGACGGCGGCTGATTTATATTCAAAGCCCCCTAGGGATCAGGACTGCAGGAACAGAAAGAGTCGCAATTAGGATGTAGTCTGCAAAGAAGAGGATAGGAGTGATAGTAGCAAGAATGGTGGTTGTACTTGGAACTCATGTAGCGCTCCCCCTTGTCCTGCATTGATTCATGGCACACCCTGGTTCTGGGGTTTCCTGTCTCATGGTGGCCCTTGATAGTGATGATTTGTGCGGTACAAGGCATGGTCCCTTGCAGCGGTGGAGGCAATGATGAGGCAGTTTGGCAGTAAAACACTTCTTTACTGAAGAGTCAAGTTCAGATACAGTTACAGCTCTCCGCATGCATGGACTGGCAGTTTTTACACAGGGTGCAGTTTCCACAGTACTTACTGATTACACACTCCACTGTTCTACTATTCTGCATAAGCATCCAGAAACAGGGGTACAACACTTTCTCAATATGCAACCATGAGCCAGACCCCAACATTAGAGTAAGCTCTGCACCTTTTTGACAGGTCGCTTTACTCACAGTTAAGATTACTACAGGTTTCCTCTGTGGGAGGTAGTATGGTGGGCATATCCAGATTCTCCATTTTAGGTTTGTCAAGGGCAGGAAGTCTTTCTATTTCTGGACAATGTTTGTTATGGAGTCACAGAATTTTGTTTAGACAGCTTACCTTCACAGGGCTTTTACTCGCACCTCCTTTCAACACTGGAATGCCTTTTAAGTATATATTATCTCTTGTCTCCACTTTAGCTGGTGTCTCTTGTGGACTTGTGTATTTGTGGACTTGTGCATTTATCTGCATGTGCATTCATGAATGTCTAGGCATCCACTGACTCTATCCTGACTCGTGTCTACACTCCTCCCTATGGGGAAAAGTTCACAGCCATAACTAGTGGCTGGTTGCTACCACCTATTATTTGTTATCTGCCCTTTACAAATAAAATGCATAAGTACGCAAAAAATATCTGGGTGCAAGACTAGCAATGCGAGACTGGAAGCAACAAGCCACTGGTAACCAGAAACTGGGGGCAACAGATGACTCAATATAAGTAACTGGAGGCAAAAAAGTCACTGGTAAGTAGAGATTTGAGGCCTAATAAAACATTGGTAACTAGAAACTAGGGACAACAGATGACTGAATCTAAGAGACTGGGGGCCACTGGAAATCCAAGACTGAGGGCAACAAAACACTAAATACCATAGACTTGGGGGTGAAGGAGGGGGCAACAAGTCACTGGTAACCAGAAACTGGAGGCAATAGATCACTAAATAGCAGAGACTGAAGGGGGAGGGGGACCACTGTTAACCAGAGACTGGGGGGCAACAGAGTACTGGAAGCCACAGATTGGAGCAGCCAACGACTGAGTACTAGAGGCTGGGGCAACAAACCACAGGATACTAAAAACTGGAGAAAGCAAACCACTGCAAACCAGTTACTAGGGGGCAACAAGTTTCCGGATACTAGAGACTGGGGCAGCAAATCACTGGATGCTAAAAACTGGAGGCAACTAACCAATGGATACCAGAGACTGGGGGAGGTGTCTAGTAGCATCTTAAACCATGTCCCATTTTCACTAATCCACACCTCTTTCCCGCAACTGCCCCCCATTGAGTGAGGCACGACGGATTATTATTCTTTTTTGTGCATTTGCCTTATAAATTCTGTTTGAAAACTTCAGCCCAGAATGTGCTCCAAATTTTGCCACATTTTGTGACAGTGTCTTAGGTGCAATCACATCAGTAAGAGCTTTGTATTTTATTCTATTCGCTGCTAGTATTTTATTCTTTGCTCTCATACAACCCTTTATAATAAAGGTTCTAAAGAAGGGGCTGCTGTAATCTATAAAATGGCCATTTACAAATCGTCTGGGCCAGAAATCTGTCTAAAATTGCTGCAAATTGGCACATCTAGTTTCTACACTTTTTCCAGACATGCTCAACGGGGACTGTGGCTTAGTAGGAAGGTTGGGGCTTCACAGAGAGGGGCAGACCAAAAATGCACCATTTTGCATCAAAATTGTGCCACAATTCTGGCGTAAAAATTCTGTCTCAAAGTAAGCCAACCAATAGTTGATACAGAGTCAGAAAGAAGTGTCTGTCCCTGCGCTTGGGGTCGGTCTAGACCAGGGTACAGCAACCTCCGGCAACTCCCAGCATGCGCCATACATTTCTATTAGAGTTCCTAGAACAGCATCAAAGGCGTGCATGCTGGGAGTTGTAGTTTCACAACAGCTGGAGTGCCAGAGGTTGCTGATCCCTGGTCTGGACAGTCAAGCTAAGTTTATGCCACTTACAGGATTGCTAAATCTGAGCCACTGATACATTTGGTTAATCTTTAAAAGCTATGTACACCTTTGGAGCAATTGTTTTTATTATTGCACTGTACTCATTATGAGGTAAAAAAAAAAAAAACTTTTTAAATTGGTCTTCATTAAAATGGCTGTATATATCTGTATGTAGTAATCTCCTGAGCTCCCTCTAGTGGTGACTGTATATATCTGTATGCAGTAATCTCCTGAGATCCCTCTAGTGGTGACTGTATATATCTGTATGTAGTAATCTCCTGAGCTCCCTCTAGTGGTGGCTGTATATATCTGTATGTAGTAATCTCCTGAGCTCCCTCTAGTGGTGACTGTATATATCTGTATGTAGTAATCTCCTGAGCTCCCTCTAGTGGTGACTGTATATATCTGTATGTAGTAATCTCCTGAGCTCCCACTAGTGGTGGCTGTATATATCTGTATGTAGTAATCTCCTGTGCTCCCTCTAGTGGTGGCTGTATATAGTAATCTCCTGAGCTCCCTCTAGTGGTGGCTGTATATATCTGTATGTAGTAATCTCCTGAGCTCCCTCTAGTGGTGGCTGTATATATCTGTATGCAGTAATTTCATGAGCTCCCTTTAATGGTGGCTGTATATATCTGTATGTAGTAATCTCCTGAGTTCCCTCTAGTGGTGGCTGTATATATCTGTATGTAGTAATCTCCTGAGCTCCCACTAGTGGTGGCTGTATATATCTGTATGTAGTAATCTCCTGAGCTCCCTCTAGTGGTGACTGTGTATATCTGTATGTAGTAATCTCCTGAGCTCCCACTAGTGGTGGCTGTATATATCTGTATGTAGTAATCTCCTGTGCTCCCTCTAGTGGTGGCTGTATATAGTAATCTCCTGAGCTCCCTCTAGTGGTGGCTGTATATATCTGTATGTAGTAATCTCCTGAGCTCCCTCTAGTGGTGACTGTATATATCTGTATGCAGTAATCTCCTGAGCTCCCTCTAGTGGTGGCTGTATATATCTGTATGCAGTAATTTCATGAGCTCCATTTAATGGTGGCTGTATATATCTGTATGTAGTAATCTCCTGAGTTCCCTCTAGTGGTGGCTGTATATATCTGTATTTAGTAATCTCCTGAGCTCCCTCTAGTGGTGGCTGCATATATCTGTATGTAGTAATCTCCTAAACTCCCTCTAGTGGTGGCTGTATATATCTGTATGTAGTAATCTCCTGAGCTCCCTCTAGTGGTGGCTGTATATATCTGTATGTAGTAATCTGCTGAGCTCCCTCTAGTGGTGGCTGAATATATCTGTATGAAGTAATCTCCTGAGCTCCCTCTAGTGGTGGCTGTATATATCTGTATGTAGTAATCTCCTGAGCTCCCTCTAGTGGTGACTGTATATATCTGTATGTAGTAATCTCCTGAGCTCCCACTAGTGGTGGCTGTATATATCTGTATGTAGTAATCTCCTGAGCTCCCTCTAGTGGTGGCTGTATATATCTGTATGTAGTAATCTCCTGAGCTCCCACTAGTGGTGACTTTATATATCTGTATGTAGTAATCTCCTGAGCTCCTCTAGTGGTGGCTGTATATATCTGTATGCAGTAATCTCCTGAGCTCCCTCTAGTGGTGGCAGTATATATCTGTATGTAGTAATCTCCTGGGCTCCCTCTAGTGATGGCTCTAGTGGTGACTGTATATATCTGTATGCAGTAATCTCCTGAGCTCCCTCTAGTGGTGGCTGTATATATCTGTATGTAGTAATCTCCTGGGCTCCCTCTAGTGATGGCTCTAGTGGTGACTGTATATATCTGTATGTAGTAATCTCCTGAGCTCGCTCTAGTGGTGACTGTATATATCTGTATGCAGGAAAATTTAGACTAAAACCTTCAGGATCACAGGTGCATATCCATGAGGCAAACATAATTACAAAAAACAAAATGGCTGCACACCATTATATATACAAACAATAGAGCTAGGAAATGGGGGTCATTCTAGATAAAAGTGGTACAATACCGACTATAAATGAGTATACATGAATAATGGAAGCTCTTAGCGCACATACGTGTCGGGCCCATCTACCAGGCGTCAAGGTGGCTTCCCTGAATATTGTAGGCTTAAGTAAGTCCAAAGTGAGGCAGTTTCTTTAGTGATAGGGACCCATCTGCGGAAGCCACTTTGACTCATTTATAGTCGGTATTGTACCACTTTTATCTAGAATGACCCCCATTTCCTAGCTCTATTGTTTGTATATATAATGGTGTGCAGACATTTTATTTTTTGTATATCTGTATGCAGTAATGTCCTGAGCTCCCTCTAGTGGTGACTGTATATATCTGTATGTAGTAATCTCCTGAGCTCCATCTAGTGGTGACTGTATATCTGTATGTAGTAATTCCTGAGCTCCATCTAGTGGTGCTGTATATATCTGTATGTAGTAATCTCCTGAGCCCCCTAGTGGGACTGTATATATCTGTATGTAGTAATCTCCTGAGCTCCCTCTGGTGGCTGTATATATCTGTATGTAGTAATCTCCTGAGCTCCTCTAGTGGGTTGTATATATGTATGTAGTAATCTCCTGAGCTCCTCTAGTGGTGCTGTATATATCTGTATGTAGTAATCTCCTGAGCTCCTCTAGTGGTGGCTGTATATATCTGTATGTAGTAATCTCCTGAGCTCCCTCTAGTGGTGGCTGTATATATCTGTATGTATAAGCTCCTGACTTCCCAGAGGTCGATATATATATCTGTTGTAGTAATCTCCTGAGCTCCCTCTAGTGGTGCATATATATCTGTATGTGCAATTGTGAGCTCCCTGTGGTGGCTGTATATCTGTATGTAGTAATCTCCTGAGCTCCCTCTAGTGGTGGCTGATATATCTGTATGTAGTAATCTCCTGACTCCCTCTAGTGGTGGCTGTATATATCTGTATGTATTAATCTCCTGACTCTCAGGTCGTATATATTGTTGTAGTAATCTCCTGAGCTCCCTCTGGTGGTGCATATATATCTGTATGCAATTTCGTGTGCTCCCTCTAGTGGTGGCTGTATATATCTGTATGTAGTAATCTCCTGAGCTCCCTCTAGTGGTGGCTGTATATATATCTGTATGTAGTAATCTCCTGAGCTCCCTCTAGTGGTGGCTGTATATATCTGTATGTAGTAATCTCCTGAGCTCCCTCTAGTGTGGCTGTATATATCTGTATGTAGTAATCTCCTGAGCT